>NC_069502.1:1011167897-1011332897 GCF_027579735.1 Bombina bombina
AGCTGTCCTTTCCGGCGTAAGGTACCACCTAAAGGTTACCTTCAAACAATTTTCTTTCATATCTGCATTAAGTACCCCCTTCCCAGTGTCTGATATAATCTTTTCCCAATTTTTCTGTTCTCTCACCTCTCTCACATCTCTCTCCCATCTCTCCATAAGGGGAGACTTAAGGGTAGTTTTCTTTCCTTGTAGCACCAAATATATCTGAGATATAACATGTTTTTCCCTAGATTCTGTGCTACATATCTTTTCCAGAGAGGTGAAAGATTGGTTTGATCTATTTGCCCTGTATTTAGAGATAGCAGATGAAATCTGCAGGTAAAGAAACCAGTTCAGTGTGTATGGTAGGATTTTATCCCTAATCTGGTTAAATGTAAGGATTGATGTCCCACTCAGGAAATCTGCAACCCTATAAAGACCCTTATTTTCCCATTTTCCCACTGCTTTTCTAAGATCCATAGGTAACAGAAACTTTAAGGGTAGTAATAAAGAGTAAGGGCTAAATAAATTTATCTGTTTGGTTATCTTGTGCCAGGTGTGTAATGCTTCCTGTGTCACTGGTGATCTGTATGCAAGTTTTTTTGTGTTCCATAAGGGATCCCATAAAATATCTGCTGAGCTCTCACAACCTTCAATGTCCGCCTCTATTTTTGGCCAGATAACCCCCTGAAAATTTTTCTCCATAATGACAGATTATGCCAGCCTGGAGGCCTGGTAATAGTCCACCAAGTTCGGGACCCCCACTCCCCCTATCTGTCTATGTTGTTTCAGTATCTGTGACGCTATTCTTGCTTTCCCATCTCCTCTCAGGAACCGAAATAAATCTGCTTGTAAGGCGTTTAGATCTGCTAGGGGGATCCCAATCGGCAGAGTTCAGATACAAGATACAAAATCCTGGGTAGGACATTCATTTTTAGTGCCATGAGTCTCCCGTACCATGAGAATCTGCCCTTTTTCCAGTTATTGAGATCCCTTCTGATAGCTTTATATAGGGGTACATAATTTAATCTATATAGATCTGAGAAAGTGCTATTCATCTTGATCCCAAGATAAGTGATGTGAGTTTTTGCCCATATGATATTGAAATTTAATTCTATCGACTTCTTTGTATGTGCTGGGAGGCAGATCGGCAAAGCCTCGCATTTATCCAGGTTAACTTTGTAACCTGAAATTTCTGCAAATTTTCCTAATATATTATACAGGTTAGGTAAAGAAATCAAGGGTCTTGTTAACGTCAGTAAGACATCATCCGCAAATAATGTCAATTTATATTCGTCGTTGGTCACCCTTACCCCAGACACATCTACTGATTGTCTAATAAGTGCTGCTAGTGGTTCTATACTGATGGCAAATAAAAGTGGCGAGAGTGGGCACCCTTGACGGGTCCCGTTTAGAATATCAATGGACCTTGAGATATATCCTGCTGCTCCCACCACCGCCGTCGGCCTTGAGTATATAGCAGTAAGTGCCTTCATAAATGCCCCCTTAAAACCCATCCTTTCCAGGACTTTAAACATATAGGACCAGTCTACCCTATCGAACGCCTTTTCCGCGTCAAGTGATAGAAGTAGTGATGGCGTCGTAGTCTGTTTTAAGTAATCTACTAGAGTCAAAATTCTTCTCACATTGTCTGGGGCTTCCCTATCCTTAATGAATCCAACTTGATCTTTATGAATTAATGTTGGTAGAATCAATTTAAGTCTGTTAGCTATAATTTTAGTGAATATCTTGAGATCTGTATTAATCAAGGAGATGGGCCTATAATTTTGACAATATTTCGGGTTTTTCCCTACTTTTGGTATCACCACTATCTTAGCTTGTAACATATCTTTAGGTAGTTTCCCTCCCGCTAGTATTCCATTGTAAAAAGTCAACAAATGGGGTAGTAACTCTCTCTTAAATAATTTATAGTATTCCCCCGTCAACCCATCTGGGCCTGGTGCTTTTCCCGTTTTAAGGTCTCTGATTACTGTCAGTATTTCCATAGCTGTAATGTCCTTATTAAGTACTTCAAGGTCCGAATCCTGGATCAATGCTAGTTTAGCCTGTCCTAAAAGTTCATTTGTCTGCCGAGTGAGATCCCCCGGAGCCACCTTTTTTCCATCATAAAGATTCTCATAGTATTGTGCAAAAGCTTCTGTTATTTCTTGGGGGTTAGAAGTGGGAGCCCCGTCCTGTCTGTATACAGAGGGTATAGCAAACAATTTGGTTCTCTCCCTCAACTTATATGCCAAGTATTTATCAGGCTTATTTGCATATACATAGTAATGTGCCCTCAATCTCAAAGCAGCCCTAATTGAATTTTCTTTTAGAATTGTAGATAGTTCTTTTCGTTTATATTGAAGGGACTTGTATGTTCCCGAGGCTAGAGTACGTCTGTGCTCTCGCTCTAATGTTTCTACCTCCCTCTGGAGTGTGTTCACTTTTTGTGTTGACTGTCTTACTATCACTGATTTTTCTTTAATAAGCAAGCCCCTCAGCACAGGTTTGTGTGCAGCCCAGACCACTAACGGGTCCCCCGTAGATCCAACGTTAACCTGCCAATATTCCCTCAATGCTATTCTAATCCTTTCGTATACCGCTGGGTTCCTAAGGAGTGTTGGGTTATATGTCCATGACCTTGGGCGAGTAAAATGTAAAATACCTGCTAGTTCTAGAATTACTAAGGAGTGATCAGACCACATGCACACCTGCGTATTTGATGCAACTAAGTTAGGGATCAATATTTGGCTCACAAAAATATAGTCAAGGGTAGAATAGGAGTTATGTGCTGGTGAGTAATATGTGTATTCATGTGCAGAGTTACCCACTGCCTCCCACGAGTCCATGAGGTTGTGCGCTCCCAGGGATTCCCTAATTGACTTAACTATTGAATTATGTCGATGTTGTTTATTTGACTGTCTCTTCATTTCTCCTCCAGAGTAAGAGGTCATGGATACATTAAAGTCTCCCCCTAAGATTATTCTGTCTTGCGACCACTGGGTTAGATGTTGCGAGATTTTTTCAAAGAAAGCATTTTGTGTCTCGTTGGGTGCATATACATTACACAAAGTAACCTTAGTATTCTGAATTGTGCCTCTAACTATCACAAATCTACCTTCCGTATCCCTAATTTCACTGTCTAGTATAAAATCTAAAGATTTGTGGACTAGGATTGTCACCCCTCTTTTTTTTGTTTCTGTAGTAGAGTGGAAATGATGGGGGAACTGCTGTGTCCAGTATCTAGGAATTGTCTGCGCCAAGAAGTGCGTTTCTTGAAGAAATATAATGTTTGCTTTTAATCTCAAGTACTGTGTCATAGCCGTCCGTCTTTTAGTATCTGTGTTTAAGCCCCTAACATTATGGGAAACTAGTTTTATATTATGTGACATCATCAATCCCTTTCGTCTTCCTTTCCATCCTCCTAATATATCTTATCTTAGAAAATCTATCCAACCTCCCGGAAATCTTCCTACCCACCGTATTCCCTGAAACCTGTATTTTCCTCTTACGTCTAGCCTTCCCTAACCTCCCTTTGTTACACCTGTTTGGAAACACCTGGTTTAAAAAAAACATAAATAAAACAACATAAAAATGTAAACCTAGCAACAAAAACTTTGATAATCCCTTCAGGATTTCAACACTTTGTATACCTATGTGCAGTCAGTAGCATAGCTTAATCATTATGGCATATTATACATCTGAAGTATAGGTAAGAATAAAAAAGAAAGAGAAATCAAAACATAACACTGAGGTTTGCCTTTCTGAATGTAAGACAAAATAATTTAAGATTATTTTAAAACATGTACTGTAGTAGGCCTAAAAATTGCAACGAATTTTCCTTCCTAGATACCTGCTATGTGGAGAGGGGGATACATTAAGGAGATATGTCCATGTCTACAGTCAAAGTCATCTTGTCTGTGGAGCTAGTCCCCCAGAGCAGGCCCAAAAAGGCTAAACATCTTTTCCCCTCTCCTCCGTTTCTTATGTACTAGGAACCTATAAAACCTGGAAAACAAAACATTTGCATTATATCATTGTACTTATCTGGTTCTTTAAATATGTCCTTGTAAGTCCCTGTAGTTCAGAGCCATCCCCTTTGCTTCAGCTAAATTGAGTTCATAAAGAGGGAAAAAAGAGAAGATAAAAAGCAATAATCCCCCTTCTTTCATCAGAGGAGGGAAAAAAGAAAAAATGAAGAGAAGAAAACTCCTCCATAAACTTGTGTGATCAGGTCTTCCGCTTCTTCTCTGGTATCCTAGACCATTGCTTTTGACGAGGGCTTCTCTCCTGACTGGGTTGAATAGGAGTGGCATCCTGCTGTAGTGCAGCTGGAGGGTCCATCTTCATCCTACGACAGATTCCTGGTATCTCTCGAGGATCTTTGATAGAGAATGTCCTGTTTTCCCATGTTATATGGAGAGCAAACGGGAAGCCCCATCTATATGGTACTTGATTTTTCCTTAACAAGGAAGTCAGCGGTCTTAGGGAACTCCTTCTTTGTAGGGTCCTTAGGCATAAGTCCTGAAAAAACTGGATGATGTTCCCCTGGTACTTAAAGGTGGGATTCTTCCTCGCCGCTGCCAGTATTTCTTCCCTCTCTTTAAAGTGCAGCATCTTGATGATGATATCCCTGGGTGGTTCGTCTCCCTTCGGCTTAGGCCGAAGTGCCCTGTGTGCCCTTTCCATTTGAAAGCTCTCCTCTCCTCCCGACCCAGTGATGCTCCGGAAGAGATTGAGCAAATATATATTCAGGTCTTTAGGGCCTATCGATTCTGGGACTCCTTTTAATCTGAGATTAGATCTTCGGCTGCGATTCTCCAGATCCTCTAGTTTGTCGTAAATATCTTCTATTTCTGATTGTTGAGAAGTAACTTTATCCGTTACTGCGTTCAGATCCTCCACCATTGAGTCACCATTTTCCTCTAGAGTGTTTACACGTGAACCCAAGTCCACTATCTCTTGCTTTAATTCCGTTATGCTGTTAGTTGCAGAGTTTTGCAAAGTTTCCATTTTTTCTATCAGTCTCTCAAAATTGACATTAATATCCTGCTTGGAAACCAGGTGATCCAAATCTGCTTTGGTTAAGGGCCTTGACTCTTCCACTTTTTCCTTAGCGCCTTCCTCTACCTCCCCTTCTTCATCTTAATCTTGTGTTTGAATATCCGTTAATTTATCTCCTTTCAAGGGTTTAAAGAAGAGGTTAGCTGTAGATTGTTTATTTAGTGAAGTTGTTTTATTATTTTTTCTGGCCGCCATCTTAGCCTGCCCCTGTCTCCCTGTCAGATGTGGTGCGTGGTATTCTAGTTTTATTTTTCAGGGGAGCAGAGTGTTCTTCTATAGACAGAGTGTCAGAGTCTCTATGTCTGCCAGAGATGTATATAGTGATTCCTCAAACACCTTCCCGTATATAGTATACTTTTAACAGGCCAATATGTCGCTAAAACTCTTCCTCTATATAAATTGTGCTGCTTGGTATTAAAGGGGCATAATGAAGTCTCTAGAGAGCAGCAGTGTCTGGCAAGGAGTGTAATAGATCAATTCTCAAACCATCTTTATGGAGTATCTGGGTTTGTATCCTCTGCCTGGCCTCTACTAGTTTGCATAATCAAGCTGTCAGCCCCTGCATTCCTGAGTAAACTTTTAGATCTTTGGTGCTGCAAAGTTCAACTGGCAACTTTTCCAGTCATGGCTTCTATGTGGCTCACCAGCTTCACTATCCATAGAGCGGTGTCATTGTTAACCTCCCCGTGGCTGCAGAGGGGCAGAGGCCGGGGCATGCAGATATATAATAAAGGAAGATGGCTTCCCACGTGACCTGATCTGCTACCTCGCGTATGGGCCTGTCTTTCTGCTGCTTGCCGTTAGGATCAGTGTCCCTCTGTCTTGCAAAAGCCCCTTATATAGTGGGCATATGTGTCCCCCTCACCCCTCCTACTCCGGCTCGCCACAGGCCAGGCTGCTGGAATACTCAGTCTATTTCCTCATTATATTACAGCCCTTCATATGTACCTGTTCCGGTGCTTAGGAGCTGCAGGTGCCGTTCTCACACAATTCTCTGATCTCCCTTCACTGCTTTCCCACTCCTACGTAGTGTCGGCAGACTTAGGTATCTTTTCTGCTAACTCCTCCGGTCACCTCCGTTCAGCTGGGCATCCTCTTTCTGAGAGCCGTGTCGCAAGCAGCGCCACGTGGGCTGTAACAATGGCGGCTGAGCTGCTGCTGCTCTCACCTCCGTTATAAGGCTATTTATTGCCTAGGGGTTGCGACTTGCTTAGAGTTATGGCTGATGTTACCCCTCACTTTTGGCTCCTCTTTTGCCTGTTTTCCTACCTCCTACATCACTCTTTTAACTAATATGCCATTTATGCTGCACGGAGCTCTTCACCTACACTTCCATTCCTTAGCTCCTCCAGGCTCCGCCCCGTGGAAACAATTTTAAAAGGACTATACTCCATCTTAGAAATCTGATGAATGTGCAGTGAAACTTAGTTTACATATGTATTATTTGAACTATTGCTACAACGAAACCATTTTTAGATTTAGTGAAAGCACATTCTATGTTTTGTTAACAGGCTTTGAATACACACCCCTTCCCCACTGCCGAGATTTAAGATCACTGGCGATGTGGGTGGCTTTTTGCTCAATCCTTATTATTTCCTATGGAAGGCACATCATTACCCAATGGACACATCAGCTCACTTTTTTTGTGAAATATCGCTGGACCCATGGCTTGTTAGACTGGTGTGAAAAAAATGGCAATTTCTCATGGGTCTGACAATAATTTATCATCTGGCGCTTAGAGAGAACAATTGAAAGTTATATTTTATCACATAGTGCTCCAACTCATCACTGGGAATATAATTTCTTCTACTGGCTCTTGTTTACATAACTTACTATAATCAATAATTAAGTATTGTCATTTTCAGTATATGTGGCAGATACAAAATGTAAAATCAGCTATTTCAACTGACAAAATAAAGGTATAAGTACTATATATTAATAAACCCCAGCAAGTAAAATGGATCATTAGGAACATTCTCAGAATTATGTCTGCCAGTACTTAAGATGGTGGTGAGGAGTGTGGGTGGTGATGGTAGGGGGGAAGCTTAGAGATCAGGGAGGTAGGAGGTGTCAGTTTGGAGGGTAACCATTAAACTAGAATACTATAACCCTTGCCAGCTAACTAGTTAACCCCCTCACAGTCAGGAATTTCAGAAGTGTGGTTCACAGCTGCAATTAGCGGCCTTCTAATAACCAACAAGCAATGACAAAGACAAGCACAGCTGCTACTTATGAAGAAAGGGGACACCAGAGAAGCTTTTACATCCAGTTGTGTTAGAACTGCATAAACTTTCATGATTCAGATAGGGCATGTCGTTTTAAACAACTTTCCAATTTACTTTTATCACCAATTTTGCTTTGTTCTCTCTGTATTCTTAGTTGAAAGCTAAACCTAGGAGGCTCATATGCTAATTTCTTATCTGAATGCATTTTGACAGTTTTTCCCCACTAGAGGGCGTTAGTTCATGTTTGTCATATAGATAACATTGTGCTCATACATGTTGAGTTACATAGGAGTCAGCTAAAACCAGCAAATAACTTACCTGTTTTCATGATAAATGAGCACTTAGAAATTCTCAGTGTAGTCACTGCCTTTAGTTACATAAAGGAACAAACATGCTGAGAACAAAAGTTGCATTCTGCCTCTTCTGAGCATGGGTAAGAAACTGTTTCCTGTCTTTAGCCTTCATTGAACAGTAAAACACATAACATCAAGCTAGAGTTTCCTTACTGTATAGACACTGGCCCCCTTGTGGGTCTGTAATAAAAAGTAGTGGACCTTTCATAAATAAGTTAAGAAAAATAAATAAAAGATAAAATCATTTGAAAATGATAAATTATACATAGTCCAGTTAATTTTAAGGCCCCTATTTAACAAAGGTCTCGCTGAATGTGGAGAGCAATACGCTCTCCGTATTCAGCATTGCACCAGCAGCTCACAAGAGCTTCTGGTGCAACACCGCCCCCTGTAGACTCACGGCCTATGGGCCGCCAGCAGGGGGGTGTCAATCAACCCAATCGTACTTGATTGGGTTGATTTCCGGTGATGTCTGTCTGCCTGCTCAGAGCAGGCAGACAGGTTATGGAGCAGCAGCCTTTGTGTCCGCTGCTTCATAACTGCTGTTTCTGGCGAGTCTGAAGACTCGCCAGAAACATGGGCCGTCAAGCTCCTTTAGAAGGTTGATAGATAGGTCCCTAAGTGTAAGCCACTGCTTAGTGTTTTTTTTACTACAATGAAACAGATTGTTTTATATCCCTTTAAGAAGTGTTGGTCCTAAGACCTATGCTACTTAAACTCTCCACCACCTCATGGGTGTCAGAGTAAAATTTTCCTGATCAGATCAGACTAGGATGACTGACAACCAATTTCTTCAGAGAAAGGGCGTGGATGAACAAGCAATTGCTTGTGAAATGGTAAACGCAAGTTTCTAGAAAACAAACGTGAAGCAGTTCTCCATGGGTTCCTAAAATGATTGTCCATCACAACATTACTATTACCATTGTCTGCATTCCGAGACTACCATAACACAGCGCAGCAAAACCAGTATACTTTTGACTTTCATGTACCTTTAAAAAGTAAAAAAATGCTGTGAATCCAAGATGTGCTATTATAATAACATCTGTTATAATGTATCAGAAAGAAATACCACAAAAAGGTCTAGATTACTAGTGGGGTACAAATTATTGCTCCCGCTCGCACGTTAACTTTGCTAGAAGTAATATTTTTGCACGCGTGGGGTAACGCATGTTTTACAAGTTGATAGTAAAAAGTTTCCACATGAACACTAACTCAATGTTCTTCAAATACCAGAATATGTTCTATTCATTCATAAATAAATGTTTATATATATATATATATATATATATATATATATATATGATGTTTTTTTGTAAAATATATATCTATACACACTAGATATGTGCAATTCGTTTCGGATCGATTCGGAAATTCATAAAATTTGGCAAATTCGGAGATTCGGATAGAACCGAATTTCCGAATTAAAATACTGCCGAATTTAACGAATAAATTAGTTCGGATTTATTCGGTAAATTCGGATGGCCATGGATTACACTAGTATTGTACAGTATATTAGGTTATATCACTCTGCTATGGGTTACACCTAATATACAGTACATAATACTAGTCTAATCCCACCTAACACTTACCGAAATTCTGAATTTCCGAACCGAATCAAACCGAATCCAGCCGAATTGGTTCGAATCTGAATGAATCCGAAACAAAGCCGAACCGAATCGATTCAAAATTTTCAGAATTTGAATTGATCCGAACCGAAATTCCAAAAATTCTGAATCGATCCGAACCGAACCGAATTTTTTCGCCATGCACATATCTAATACACACTGTATACTGTATATATATATATATATATATAAGTATAGATATATACAGATATGTATAGGAATATCTATTTAGCAATACTTAGATCATATTCCCCTATGTGAAGAACATTGGAATGTAAAATATTTACAATAAATACACAGTTAAAGACTTTATTAAATATGAATATTGCATAAATATCATTTGACATGTTTTCAGCTACTTGAGTGCAAATGGCTCCAATGCACTTATATGTATGTTTATTTATGCACACATATGTATTTATGTGTTTATATTTGCCTGAAAATGCATATATATATATATATATATATATATATATATATATATATATATATATATATATATATATATAATGAAACTTTATAACTTTCCTGTGCAATTTTTTTTGAATAATTTTTATAAGACAGTGTTATTATAAGTGTAATTGTACTTTTAAACTTATTTTTGATGTGTTTTGAGCAACTTTTTTTGTCTTGCGTAACAGTTAACCAGAGCTCTAAAGCCATGCTAACCAGACGTGCATTAAATTCAATTGCACTCAAGCGAATGTGTTTACTTTCAACTCATAATACGTGTGCGACTTCCGATACATGCAAAGAGCCACGATAAACCCCTTATTGCATGTGAGCAACAGTTAGAGGCCACTCATAATGTAGCACAACATGTTTATGTTTGGTTAAAAAAAAACAAGAAACAAATTTCTTGTGACAATTAGAACTCTACACTCCAAAAAAGCCTCTAACCTGGCTACATTCTACAAAGTGATTGTTTGATTAGTGCTTTTGTCATTAGTATTTGTTCTTCATCGCCCTCGGCAAAGGAGATAAAATATGCACAGGAACTGAAAACCAATGCAAATTTTTTTTCTAGCAAATTAATAGTTTGCAACGGTTTTAAAACTAATGAATGAAAACCTTTTTGCAGTATAGTGGTTAATTAGTTTTATGGCCCTTTAAGGTTATGTTTTCAAATACGTATACAATTTGCAGAGACATATTGACTGTTGTGAAACTATACTGTTCCTATTGTGTAAAGAATATTACATTTAAAATATGTGTTTGCATTATCTTCATATAGCTATATCATGTTTCATGTGGAAATGATTGGTTGCTGCACATATAAGCTTCATGTGATTGGTTCACCCATGTGCATTGCTTTTTCTTCAACAAAGGATATCTAAAAAATGAAGCAAAATAAATAAAAGAAGAAAATTGGATTGTTGTTTAAATTTGTATTATCTATCTGAGTCATGAAAGAAAATTTTTGGGTTTAGTGTCCCTTTAAGAGGCCCACAGCTTGAGGGCCCGTGTTTCTGGCGAGTCTGAAGACTGCTGCACCATAACCTTGTCTACCTGCTCTGATGAGGCGGACAGAGATTGCCACAATTCAACCCGATTGAGTACGATCGGGTTGATTGACACCCCCTGCTGGCAGCCGATTGGCCGCGAGTCTGCAGGTGCAATGCTGAATACGGAGCGCGTATTGCTCTCCGCATTCAGCGATGTCTGTTGGACCTGATCCGCACTGTCGGATCAGGTCCAACAGACATTTGATAAATAGGCCTCATACTCTTCAAATGAGGATACCAATAGGACAAAGTACGTTTGAAAACAGATGTAAATTGAAAAGTTATTTCAAATTGTTGGCTCTATCTAAATCATGCAACGTTGTGTTCCAGGTCCATATAAATTTCTATGTAAATATAACAATGTTTGAGTAACCCAAATAATAATGAGAACAGACCAGCAATTTACTGGCTTTACTTTAAAAGCTTTCAGGTTTTCTAACTGTGAGGAAGATTCTGTGCTAGTTGAAAACAAATAACCTTTTTACCGACCACAATCCCCAACAACACGTTTTTATAATGTATAAGCTTTTCTAAAGGTACAGTATTTATAACCTACTGCTGCAAAATAGTATTAATACTTTTAATTATATCCATGAACAAAAAGTGTGTCAAACAATTATGAAAGTAGACAAATCAGTGATTAGATAACTCCAGGCACTTAGAGGTTTTCATGACAGCTATTTGTGCAGTTATCAATATATTACAGATGTGACACTTGAGTGCATTGTGACAGCAGTACTGTAAAATGGCTTTGTGTAATGTTTTACAGTAATGAGAACATATGATAAACAGTAGCTATGTAACTGATGTCATGTATCAATATTTGTGCTTATACTATAACTCCACTCCTTTATTGACTATATTCAATCAGATCAGGGCATCAATGTGAACAATTGAAATTAAGATATCAATAAACTGAATGAGTTTCTTTGGGGGGGGGGGGTTCACACTACCTTAAGGTACCAATAAATACAGTAGAATTGCATAATTAACAAGTGCATAATAAAAAGGCAATGCAATTACAATCTGAATTTCACAAAGCAGCAGATTTGTTGCTGACAAATGTATTTTTTCTCCCATTTTCTAGCCCCCCGTACCATATGACAGACATCAGCCAATTACAGACTAGTATATGTATACCCTTTGAACTTGTGCACATGCTCAGTAGAAGCCGGTGCCTCAAAAAAAAGTGCATATAAAATGATTGTGCAAATTTTTATAATGGAAGTAAATTTTAAAATTTCTTAAAATTGCGTGCTCTTTCTGAATCATGAAAGTTTAATTTTGACTTGAGTGTCCCTTTAACATATGAACGTGCCCCTCTGTTACTTGATTAATTTGTGTGCAAATGCAAAACAGTCATGCTATGTGTTATAATGTATAACCTTTATAAAGAAAAGGGCTTTTTTTAATATAAATTAAAGGGACAGTCAACACTTTAGTCATCTTAATGTCTTAATTTAGATTAAGCTGCATATATCCTCCTGCACCCTTTCTATATTATGCAGCAGTAACAGTAAAAAAAGTTATTTTAAAATAACTATTGTTTCGGGTCACTTTGAAATGGCTGTCAAGCTCAGCCCACTGATGCCCACCATACTTTATTATTCCCAGCAGTGAAGGGGTTAATCAGGTAGATTGTAAGTTTAATTTTAGCTTTAGTGTAGAGTTTACCCTCCCACCTGACACTTCCCACCCCCTGATCCCAACCTGATCCCTCTCAAAAAGATGTCTTCAGTCCCCCACCCCCCAATGGTCACCCCTATCTTAAGTACTGGCAGACAGTCTACCAGTATGCAGTTTTACGCAATTTTTTTATTATTATTATTGTCCTTAGTGAATAATTACTCCCTTACCTTCCCACTTCCCTGATCTAACCAATTCCCTCCATCTTAACCCAGTTTTCTATTATTTTTCATTTATTTTAATAAAAAAAAATTCTGTAGTGTAGCTGCCCAACTCCCTCCCCCTCCCTCATTTACCCCCTCCAGGATCCTTTCCCTACCCTCTAATAGTCCCCTCCACCATAAAAGGGGACGATTAGATAGTGGCCTTCTAATTACCAAAAAGCAAAGACAAAGCCATATATGTCTGCTATTTCTGAACAAAGGGGATCCCAGAGAAACTTTTACAACTATTTGTGCCATGATTGCACAAGCTGTTTGTAAACAATTTCAGAGAGAAACCTGAAGCTTGTGAATAAGTTAACAATCTTTTTTATTTGATCGCATTTGGTGGCATAAAATATACTAAAATGGGCCTAGATTAATATTTTGGGTTGTCTACTAAAAAAATAGTTTTTTTAGTTACATAAAAAAGGCTCTATCTGTAGTGATAGGGAAGTTTTAGTCTGAAATGCCCGATCCTTAAGGGGTTAATAAATGGAGGCCTACTATTGTAAACTACGTCATAGTTTGCAAGGGCCACTGGTGTTAAAATGAAAAATAAGAGCATTTAAAAAAAAATTGTGTCTTAATTGAGAAATATTCACATTAAGGGCGCGATCCGATATACGGCGCAGGTTTCGGCGCAAGCGTGAAAACCTGCGCCGCCCGTAGTTTCACCTTGCACAGCGAGCTATCACATATACGGCGCCGGCAGTTGCTAAAGTACCATAAGTCGGACAAACTAGCAATGTCCAGAAATCAGAAATTTCTGGAGTCGCCAGTGATTTACCGCACTTTAGAAATTGCCGTCGCCTAAAAAAACTAACTAATATTTTAAATCTCCCGTTACTGTCTAACACACCTCCCCAAAATAGCCCAACATGTATACCCCTCTATCCGCAATCCCCACTCTCACTCCTAACAATAAATGTATTAACCCCTAAACCGCCACTCACGGACCCCGCCACCACCTATATTATATGTATTACCCCCTGATCTGACCCCCCTACACTGCCGCCACCTATTTTAAATATATATAGCCCTAATATGATTCCCCTACACCGCCGCCACCTATTTTAAATATATATACCCTAATATGATCCCCCTACACCGCTGCCACCTATTTTAAATATATATACCCCTAATATGATCCCCCTACATCGCCGCCACCTATATTACATTTATTATATTACATTTATTAACCCCTAATCTGAGCCCCCTACACCGCCGCCACCTATATTAAATTTATTAACCCCTAATTACATTGTAGCTAGCCTAGCTATTTTACAGGTAACTTTGTATTTATTTTAACTAGGTACAATAGCTATTAAATAGTTAATAACTATTTAATAGCTACCTATTTAAAATAATTACCAAATTACCTGTAAAATAAATCCTAACCTAAGTTACAAATACACCTACACTATCAATAAATTCATTAAATAAACTACAATTATCTAAACTAAAATACAATTAAATACACTAAACTATATTACAAAAAAAACAAACACTAAATTACAAAAAATAAAAAAAGATTACAAGATTTTTAAGCTAATTACACCTAATCTAAGCCCCCTAATAAAATAAAAAAGCCCCCCAAAATAATAAAATGTCCCTATCCTAAACTAATCTACAAAAATAATCAGCTCTATTACCAGCCCTTAAAAGGGCCTTTTGTGGGGCATTGCCCCAAAGTAATCAGCTCTTTTACCTGTAAAAAAAATGAACAACCCCCCCATTACAACCCACCACCCACATACCCCTACTCTAAAACCCACCCGATCCCCCCTTAAAAAAAACTAAGTCTAACACGCAAGTGCTCCTTACCTGTCCTGAAGACCGGCGGAGAAGGCCCTGTTCCAGGCGGTGAAGTCTTCTTCCAGGCGGCGACCTCTTCTTCTTCCAGGAACCAGCCGGCACGGAGCGGAGGAGTTGAAGACCGATGACCGCGGAGCTGAAGACCGTCCACTCTGGAACTGAAGACCGGTGATGCTGGAACTGAAGATCGGCGATCGGGTGGGTTTTAGAGTAGGGGTGTGTGGGTGGTGGGTTGTAATGGGGGGGGGGTTGTTCTTTTTTTTACAGGTAAAAGAGCTGATTACTTTGGGGCAATGCCCAACAAAAGGCCCTTTTAAGGGCTGGTAATAGAGCTGATTACTTTTGTAATTTAGTTTAGGGTAGGGACATTTTATTATTTTAGGGGGCTTTTTTGTTTTATTAGGGGGCTTAGATTAGGTGTAATTAGCTTAAAAATCTTGTAATCTTTTTTTATTTTTTGTAATTTTGTGTTTGTTTGTTTTTTGCAATATAGTTTAGTGTATTTAATTGTATTTTAGTTTAGATAATTGTAGTTTATTTAATTAATTTATTGATAGTGTAGGTGTATTTGTAACTTAGGTTAGGATTTATTTTACAGGTAATTTTGTAATTATTTTAACTATGTAGCTATTAAACAGTTATTAACTAATTAATAGCTATTGTACCTAGTTAAAATAAATACAAAGTTACCTGTTAAATAAATATAAACCCTAGGCTAGCTACAATGTAATTATTAATTATATTTTTGCTATCTTAGGGTTTATTTTATAGGTAAGTATTTAGTTTTAAATATGAATAATTTAGTTAATAATATTAATATTATTTAGATTTATTTCAATAATAATTAAGTTAGGGGGTGTTAGGGTTAGACTTAGGTTTAGGGGTTAATAAATTTAATATAGGTGGCGGCGGTGTAGGGGGATCAGATTAGGGGTTAATAAATTTAATATAGGTGGCGGCGGTGTAGGGGGCTCAGATTAGGGGTTAATAAATTGAATATAGGTGGCGGCGGTGTAGGGGGATCATATTAGGGGTATATATATTCAAAATAGGTTGTGGCGGTGTAGGTGGATCATATTAGGGGTATATATATTTAAAATAGGTGGTGGCAGTGTAGGGGGATCATATTAGGGGTATATATATTTAAAATAGGTGGCGGCGGTGTAGGGGGATTATATTAGGGAATATATATTTAAAAAAGGTGGCGGCAGTGTAGGGGGATTAGATTAGGGGTTAATAAATTTAATATAGGTGGCGGCGGGGTCCGGGAGTGGCGGTTTAGGGGTTAAACACATTATTAGGCATTGCGGCAGGGGATTGCGGTTGACAGGTAGATAGACATTGCGCATGCGTTAGGTGTTAGGTTTTATTTTGCAGGCAATTTAGGGAGTTACGGGGCTCCAATACTCAGCATAAGGCTTACTAGGCCAGCATTTTGTGGCAAGGTGAAAATGGAGTAAGATTTCTCCATTTTCGCCACGTAAGTCCTTACGCTGTATATTGGATACCAAACTGCGCGGGTTTGGTATATCAGTCTATGGGCCAAAAAACTACGGCTGTGAAATATACGAGCGTAACTTCTATGTTGCGCCGTATATAGGATACCAAACCAGCGCAAAATTTGGCGTTGCCGGCTTCTGTGGGCGACGCTGCATATCAGATCGGGCCCCTCATGTTTTCATTTTACAAATATAAAATAAATGGTATAATAATAATAAAATTAATAGCAGGTTTAAAAAATTATGTTTGTTAATCAATTAAATCATTAATTTTCTAAATATTATTCAATAAACTAATAGTTGCTGAGGTTTTGTGATATTTATATCTGATGATGCTCCCTTATGCTGTGTAAAACTAAATTACAATTTTTTTTTTAAATGTTTTAATTTAAATACGGTTTTGGCTGTTAGTGACTAGTTAATCAGCTGTTCAACCTTTGTGACTAGAAAACAGGTAATTAAAAGTTACTAATTAACCCTTATTTCAGTAGCAGTTTCCAGATTTCGTTTCACAAACTGAAAGTGACAAGTTTTATGATTTTTTAATTAGTTAGTAAATATCACAGCAATACAAATTGCTTGATTTATTGCTGACAAGTAGGAAAGTTTGCACTTTATATGGCCTTCGATCTGGAAGTGTAGGTGGAAATGTGACTTAATCTCACCTCTCTATCACTGTTTCACTAAATGTTTAGTTAAGACAAATATTTAATTAACTGATAAAAAAAAAAATCTGTTTCTTGATGCAAATTCTTGTATATATGCACTCAGTAAACCAACAGAAAACAGTGGCCAATTTACATCACAGAATTGCTAGACAATAAAAACCTGTTAAGTTTGAATATCTAACATTAGTATATTAATTAGTATATATATATATATATATATATATATATATATATATATATATATAAGAAGTAAGTGAGTTGAATCCAGCACCATAGGTTTTAGTAAAGTTTCTTTCCCACCTGTGTGCACGTTACCAAGGAGTATCAGCCAAACTCCAGTGTATACAGTCCATGTAGAAAATAAGGTAACAGCACCACAGCACACAATCTTCTTTTAAAGGTGAAAAATCTTTATTTGAGGTTTAGCAACCAGTAAAAAAGCGACGTTTCGGACCTACATAGTCCTTAATCATGCATAAGTTAAAATCAAACAAACAGACTTTAAAAAGGGTATCTGGACCAATCATGCTTCAATTCTCAGTGTTAATTGGTTTAACCCATACCTATCCAGGTTTGTAAATTTCAACAACACAGTGACCTCTAGTGGTACCAGAATATATTCCATCATTTAAAACCATTATAAAAACAAATACAAATCATAATCTCTATTCAGACCATATGAATGTAATGTGTTCAGACGTTTAATCCACCATACTTCTTTCTGTTTTAGTTTTAGTTCCCTATTACCCCCTCTTCTATGATGGGGGATATGGTCAATCACTTGAAAGCGAAGCTGGCTTACTGTATGGCCCATATTTGTAAAATGTGCTGATACTGGAAGTGACATATCTTTTGATTTAATGGATGCTTTATGTTGACTAAACCTATCCCTGGCGGCTTGGGTGGTCTCGCCAATGTAACAAAGGCCACATGGGCATTTAAGTAGGTAGATTGCATAGTTAGTTTGGCATGTATATAACCCATTGATTGTATATTGCTTTCTTTTGTCATTTTGTGCTAAGAATTTCCCTTTAATAACTGAATTACATTGGGCACAGTGTAAGCAGGGGTAACAGCCTTTATTAGGGGTAGTTAAGTAATTTACATCAGACATTTTAGTTGTACCTATGTCAGCTTTTACTATGTGATCCCTAAGATTTTTTACCCTTCTATATGATGGCATAGGAGGGAGTTTAAATGATTCTATCTCTGGATTATATTTTGACAAAAGGTGCCAGTGTTTTCTTACTATTCTAAAGATGTCATTACTCTTGTCACTGTATTCCATTGAAAGCACTAATCTATCTGTTCCTTTCTCTGTTGGTTTTTTATCATGTATTCTATCCAAATCCTGAATGTTTTTAGCGATATTTTCTTTTGGATATCCTCTTTGGATAAATTTATTGCCCATAGACACTAGTCTTTCTGGCAATACTTTTTGATCTCTAACTATTCTTTTAGTACGCAAAAGTTGACTCCTGGGTATGGATTTAAAAACAGTATCAGGATGGAAACTTTCATATCGCAGCAGAGTATTTCTATCTGTGGGTTTTACATATAGATCTGTACTTAATGTATTTCCATGTCGATATACAGTTGTATCCAGAAAGTTAATCTTTTGGATAGAGTAAGTAAGGGTAAATCTTAGGCCTGTCATGGAGGCATTGATATCCTCAACAAACTGTATCAGGGACTCCAATGAGCCCCCCCATATGCCAAAAATATCATCTATATACCTTAGCCACAGCTTACAATGGCTGATGAATGGCTGATTAGTGTAGACAAATTTGTTCTCAAAGCCACTCATGAACAAATTGGCATATGAGGGGGCTACATTGGAGCCCATGGCTGTTCCCCGCTTTTGCATGTAGTAAGTGTCTTGAAAGAGAAAATAATTGCAATATAGGACAAGTCTTAGCATGTCATCAAAAAAATCAATCTGAGATAGATTATATAAGCCACTGTCACTCAAAAAGCTTTTCACAGTCAATAGGCCTGCCTCATGGGGAATAGAGGTATATAAATTTACCACATCCAGTGAAAAAATTAACCAAGTATCCTCTATTTCAATCCCCATAAGTTTTGAAAGAAAATCATTTGTATCCTTAATAAAGGATTTTTGTTGTTTGACAAATGGAAAGAGGACTTTGTCCAGAAAGATAGAGATATTAGAAAAAATAGAATCGGTACAGGCCACAATAGGGCGTCCTGGTGGATGTAATAAGCTTTTATGGACTTTGGGTAATGTATAAAAAATTGGTGTTATAGGGTATTTGTTATACAAAAAATCATAGACCTGTTTAGAAATAATGTTATGTGTCAAAGCTCTATCTAATATGCCCTTAAGTTCTCTTTGTATTTCTTTAAGAGGATCATGATCCAGTATTTCATAAACCCCTCCATCTGACAGCTGTTGTAATATCTCCTGCACATAATAGTCAGTGTCTAACACTATTATTGCTCCGCCCTTGTCAGCATTTTTTATGGTGATATTTTTGTTATTTTTCAAAGTAGATATAGCCTCCCATTCCCCTTTTGTGAGGTTATGTTGTTTTGTGTAAGGATTTAATCTAGTTTTTTTCATTAGATTAGCAACATCTTGTTGAACAAATTTAACAAATGTTTCTACACCTGAGTTGCTTGTTGGAGGTACATATGAAGATTTTTTGTGCAGATTTAACTTTTTCAAATTCAAACATTCACTCTGCATATCATCTTCATTTATTGCATTAGTTTCACTTACATTGGCTACATTTTTACCACCATATATTGTTTTCAACCTTAGCAGTCTGAAAAATTTGTATAGATCTTTATCAATTTCAAACTCATCACAATCTTTCACTGGACAGTATGACAAGCCCTTCATTAATAAGCTATGCTCATTATCTGTAAGCTTATATTTAGAGATATTAATAACCAGATTAATTTCAACATTTGCCTGTGGACTAGCATTGGGTATCACTGGTATAAACTCAGACAGTGTACTATCTACTATGTCACATTCTAAGGAGTTAATTTCAGGCAGTTCATTTTCCCTTATTATACCACACTCTAAGAGGTTAATCTCAGGCAGTTCATTTCCCTCAAGTGGATTTTCAGATAACACTGGAGTACTAGCAATATTAGACAGTTCGTTCCATTCATTTCCCTTTATGAAGTTAGTAACAGGCAGTTCATTTTTGTTAAACAGTAAGGGGTTAACAACCGGCAACTTTTTTACCTCTATTGTTGCTTTCTCATACCCCTGCGATGTCTGGCTCCTCTCCGTGACCGCTGCGGCTGCCCTTGCTGGTTCCAGGAACTCCGTGTGTGCATCTTGTACTCCCTTTGATCGGCGGTGCTTCCGCCCTCCCCTCCGGTGTCGCCTTCTGAGCCTGTGTCTAAAAAACTCTCGCCGGATGATGAGCTGTCTTCCTTTTCTTGCGCTGCTGTAGTTCTCGGCTGTCTCCTCCAGCGTGGGCCCTCACGTCGTGACGTCTGGTCATGTGACCACTGGTACACTCGGTTGTTAGCATAGTCCGTTTCATCCCGTATGAATTTAACCCTTTTCCTTTCTTCCAGGTCTGAACGGTATTGTGCCAGTAATGCATCTACTTCTTCTTTAGTAGTTTTCAGCATGTCCAGGGTGAGTTTAGTTTCCATTATTCTTTCCACTTCTGATACGGTTTTTTTCTGTTTCTCAATTTCCAGTTGTAGGCACTCCACGGTCAGGACGATAAGGTCAAATGAGCACTTATTCAGAATGCTCTCAAATTTATTTTTATACATTTCATTGTTAGATAGAATGGTGGGCCTCAGTTTAACTCTTAAGCCTCTGGGGATCCTTTTAATACGGTAGTATTCTGCAAGTGTCACAGAATGCAGTTCCAGAGATATCAATTTTCTTTTTGTTCTCTCATACTCTTTTTTAGTGTCTGCTTCTGCAGTGACCCTTAAGAAATTCCTTGATCCCAGGGCCAATGAGGTGATGCGTGCTGCATCTATGTCTGAATAAGAGAAAGTAGAAGGCTGCTTGTCCTCCATTATGTTTTCACTCACTACAGGTGCTCGTGACTCTGCTGATTCCATAAACAAGAAGTAAGTGAGTTGAATCCAGCACCATAGGTTTTAGTAAAGTTTCTTTCCCACCTGTGTGCACGTTACCAAGGAGTATCAGCCAAACTCCAGTGTATACAGTCCATGTAGATTTCAACAACACAGTGACCTCTAGTGGTACCAGAATATATTCCATCATTTAAAACCATTCTTAGCACAAAATGACAAAAGAAAGCAATATACAATCAATGGGTTATATATCAATGGGTTATATACATGCCAAACTAACTATGCAATCTACCTACTTAAATGCCCATGTGGCCTTTGTTACATTGGCGAGACCACCCAAGCCGCCAGGGATAGGTTTAGTCAACATAAAGCATCCATTAAATCAAAAGATATGTCACTTCCAGTATCAGCACATTTTACAAATATGGGCCATACAGTAAGCCAGCTTCGCTTTCAAGTGATTGACCATATCCCCCATCATAGAAGAGGGGGTAATAGGGAACTAAAACTAAAACAGAAAGAAGTATGGTGGATTAAACGTCTGAACACATTACATCCATATGGTCTGAATAGAGATTATGATTTGTATTTGTTTTTATAATGGTTTTAAATGATGGAATATATTCTGGTACCACTAGAGGTCACTGTGTTGTTGAAATTTACAAACCTGGATAGGTATGGGTTAAACCAATTAACACTGAGAATTGAAGCATGATTGGTCCAGATACCATTTTTAAAGTCTGTTTGTTTGATTTTAACTTATGCATGATTAAGGACTATGTAGGTCCGAAACGTCGCTTTTTTACTGGTTGCTAAACCTCAAATAAAGATTTTTCACCTTTAAAAGAAGATTGTGTGCTGTGGTGCTGTTACCTTATTTTCTACATGGACTATATATATATATATATATATATAAAATATATAAGCTCCTCGTGTATCTGCACTCACAATTCTAATCGGTCAGCAACCAAGGTGCAAAGTCAAAAGTATTACTAGAAACAAAATTGTGGACTGCACTCACTGGATTTAGATTAAAAGTTATTTATTCTATGGTAACTTTTCAGGGTTCACAGACCCCTTCCTCAGACCAAGGCTTAATCTAAACCCAGTGAGTGCAGTCCACAATTTTGTTTATATATACAGTATATGTGTATATATATATATATATATATATATATATATATTACATCTTAATAGACACTCCAGTTATATTTGGGAGTGACTAGTCAGTGCGCCCTTTATTATTTATCTTTTCTCTTGTCTTTTTATATAACGGCACTTATCATAGCTGGAGGTTGTGGGGACTCTTCAACTTTGATAGATAGATTAGGGCAGCACTTTCGTGATTTGCTATTTTAGGTTTTACACTGCGTCATACTCATCTAACTTTTCTTTCAACATATATATATATATATCCCACAAATTGGAAAGCACTCTCTGGTTTCTTTTTTTTTCTTTTTTTTTTCTTTTAAATGAATTTTTATTCAGTTTTAGAAAGTAAGGTAACACTTGGGACACGCAGGACCCTTGTTCAAACATAAACAGACAAAAAGGAACGGACACGCAGGTCCAGTTGCAATAGCTGTCAAAACATTGATACATTATAAGTAAATGGCAGGGATTTGTGGTGAAAGTAATTCACCAAGATTGAACCCTAGTGTGGGCTCAGAATATGGGGGGAGGGGGGAGGTGATGCTTATAAATTAAATGTAATGTTCCAAAGAGCAAATCAGGAAAAAATTGCTGTACTATGTAGTAATGGGTGTGTCCATATAGATTGAGATCAGGTTCTGCCAACATCTAGAGATGTGGATAACAAGAAAAAATTCCCAGAGACAAGTGAGATGCAAATTGTACCCAGTACAAATTGTACGTAGCACCCACTGAACCTAGCACTCATTGTGCCTAGCCCTCACTGAACCTAGCACTCATTGCACTCAGCACTCATTATACCTTGTGTTGGTGTATGTATCAAAAAGACACTGGAAGCTTTTAAAGAAAACTGCATTAGGCTTTACTTGTACAGATGCATCAGCAATATTTAGAACATACCAAAGGCCTTGTAAAACAATAGTCAGCACACACAGAGGAGGAAAAAACACAATAGAGATTAAAGAACAACTTCCTTCCTGTATAAAAGAATGAACAAAATCACAGACATAAACCATCAGCAATCTAAACTGAACAGCGCCATCTACAGCATCAATGTTGTTCATACATATGGTATAGTACATGCTGTTGTATTTCCCAACACCCCTTCTCAACAGCATGTACATAATTAGACTACGTTCAGTTTCTTTTGAAGAAAACAATGCCGTTCCTTTGGCAACGGCTTTGTGAGTGCGTCTTCAGTCATCTCTTCCGATGGGCAGTATTGAATGTCAATAATACCTTGTTCTTGCATGTCCCTGAGTAAGTGATATTTTACATCAATGTGCTTGGTTCGAGGATTCACTCTTTCTGATTGAGTCAACTTTATACACCCTTGGTTGTCTTCAAGAATTGGTATGGGTTTAGACACATCCAGTCCCATGTCTTGAAAAAGTTGACAAATCCAAATTGCTTCTTGACATGCATGTGCTGCTGCTATATATTCTGCTTCTGTTGAAGAGAGTGCAACAGTCGCTTGTTTTCGACTGGACCAACTTATTGTTCCTTCTCCATACTGGAAGATGTAACCACTAGATTTGCGGTCAGTGGTATCTCCGGCCCAATTAGCATCAACATATCCAATTAGTTTTGGGTTTGATGTTGCTGGCAGTCGCAGCTTCATCCGAATTGTTCCTTTTGGGTACTGTATCACCCTCTTTACTGCATTCCAGTTGCGTTGACATGGTGTCGCAACTTTTCTACAGAGTATACCTATTGCTGCGGCAATTTCTGGTCTTGTCACGGTGGCAATGTATAGCAATTTTCCAATTGCCCTGCGGTAATTGTCATTATTGGGTAACAAGTTTTCTATTCCGTTGTTTTTCAGGTAATCTGGTTCCATAGGTGTTTTCACCTCTTTTGCATCTTGCATGTGAAATTGCTCTAATATTTCTGTAATTTTCTGACTTTGGTTAAGAAGATAGCTTCCATCCCCTTCCCTTTCTATTTGGATTCCTAAATAATGAGTGATGTTCCCTAGTTCTTTCATCTCAAAGTTCTGTTTTAATATATGAACTATTTGGTCACAGTCCCCTTCTTGTTCAAAACATAAATTAGGATGTATATCCATTTGTTTTCTTGATGCCTTGAATATAGACATGGATCTGCTTTGCTTCTTGAGAATCCTTGTTTCATGAGTACTTCATTCACTTTTTCATTCCACATTCTCGCAGCTTGCTTTAGTCCATAGATGCTCTTTTGAAGTTTGCATACAAGGTTCTGTTCCCTCTCAAATCCAGGTGGCTGTTCCATGTAAAGATCCTCCTTGATGTCTCCATATAGGAAAGCAGTTTTGATGTCCAGGTGCCTCACTTGCATTCCCTTTCCGGCTGCAATGCTAAGGAGAGCTCTGATGGTGGAGTGTTTTACAACTGGAGCAAAAGTTTCATCATAATCTTCTCCAAATTTCTGTGAGTATCCCTTTGCAACTAATCTTGCCTTGTATCTGTGGATATTTCCTTCTGCATCGTATTTTACTTTAAAAGTCCATTTGCTTCCTATAGCTTTGCGACCGGGGGGGAGCTCAGTGAGTGTCCAGGTTTTATTTTCCTGAAGTGATTTTATTTCTTCTTCGGCTGCTTTTCTCCATTGGTTGGCTTCCCTTTTTGGCAATTTTTCTATATCTTCCCAGGATGTTGGTTCGGGTGTTTCATGTGTCTTAGCGATGTATGACAACTTGCGGGGTGGTATACCTTTCGTCACCCGAGTGGATTTTCTGATTTCTGGTTCAGTGGGTTCTATTGGTTTGTGAATAACTGTTTTTTCTATTGTGAGCTCTACTTCTTGCTCTGTCTCCTGTACAGCTTCACTTTGGTCAGCATCTCTTGCTGATTCAGTGGAGAGGTTCTCTTTATGGCTTTCGAGGGACATTTTTTCTGATGTTTGACTTTCATCAAAATAAACACTACGGCTTATTGTGATCTTGTTGGTCTTTGGATGAAGAATTCTATAGCCTTTACTTTGTTCACTGTAGCCCATAAGAATGCCTTCTATGGCTGTGTTCTCTAATTTGGAGCGTTTCTCACTTGGAACATGGGCATATGCTTTACATCCAAACACTCTAATATGTCCCATACTAGGTTTTGATCAATTCCACATTTCATATGGGGTACTCTCAATAGTTTTTGATGGTAGCCTGTTCTGTAAGTATGTTGCAGTCATTATTGCTTCACCCCAGTACTGGTTAGCTAAATTGGTGTCTGAAAGCATGCATCTTGCCATTTCTATGAGCGTGCAATTTTTCCTTTCTGCAACACCATTTTGCTCAGGAGTGTATGGTACAGTTGTTTGGTGTATAATGCCTTGTCTCTTCATGTATGACTCCACTTCCTTACTCATATATTCCCCTCCGTTGTTGGTACATAATGTTCCTGCTTTCCGTTGAAATTTATTGCTAAATGTAGCTATAAATTCTTGAAGTTTCTCTGATGTCTCACTTTTGTGCTTCATCAGATATGTTGTTGTGTACCTGGAATAATCGTCAATGAAAGTCAGTAAATATCTGTTCCCGCCGGGTGTGGGGGTTTTCATTGGTCCACACACATCACTGTGTATGAGTTCCATGGGGTGAGTGGTTTTTCTTTGACTGGCTTGTGGAAGTGGGGTACGTGTGGCCTTTGCTTTGATACAACATGTGCACTTCATGAGCATGTCACAAGGCAAAATTATCATGTCTTCTGATAAACCTTCCTTTGCAAGTTCCTTTATGGCCTCTGGGTTTCGATGCCCTAATCGCCTGTGCCACAGGTGGATACATTTGTTGTGTGGATTATGAATGGCTGTTTTGGCTTGCTTCCTTTCAGTGATAAGTTTGTACAGGTGTTCGTTCAATCTTCCTTTTGCTAGGATTTGTTTCCTGTTTCGAATTGTGCATTCATTGCCTTGGAACTGAACTGTGAGTCCATTGTTAGCAAGAGTTTTCACTGATAGGAGGCTTCCTTCTAAACTTGGGACGTGCAGAACATTCTTTACTAGAATGCTTTGCTTACCTCCTGATGGTGTGATGCAAGTCAGGAACCCTTGACCATTACCTTCAGCTGTAATACTTTTCCCATTTGCTAGGAAGACTTTATCTTTAGTATTGAAATCAATTTCTGTGAAGAATGTCTCGTCACTTGTCATGTGACTAGTTGCCCCTGAGTCAATGCACCATCCGTGTGGTGTACTATTCTGAGTTACTTTAAAACTGCCGCTCCATGATGCAGCTGCAGTTTGCTTTGTGGCTGCCTTAGCTCTTTCTCTTGTAGGTGGTTCTAACCTTCGCTGTTCAGCTTTCCAGATTGAGCAGTTCTTTTTCAGGTGACTGACCTTTTTGCAGCGAAAACACACTCTGGTTTCTCTGTTTTGTTTTGTGCCTTCTTGCGCCTTCAGAGCTACCTCCGATCTCTCATTTTCTTCACTATGCATGTTTTCCTTTCTTCTATTATATTCATCAATTAGTTTTCCCTTAGCATATTCTAGTGTTAGTTCTTGTTCAGGTCTGGTTTCTAGAGCATTGATAAGGGCACTATATGACTCTGGAAGGCGGCATAGTAACAATGCTACTATATGATTGTCTTTAATTTCTTCTCCAATTGCACATAGCTGTTCCACAATTTCTAGCATAGCATTCACATGTTCACACATTTCCTGGCCTTTTTCCAGCATATTCTAGTGTTAGTTCTTGTTCAGGTCTGGTTTCTAGAGCATTGATAAGGGCACTATATGACTCTGGAAGGCTGCATAGTAACAATGCTACTATATGATTGTCTTTAATTTCTTCTCCAATTGCACATAGCTGTTCCACAATTTCTAGCATAGCATTCACATGTTCACACATTTCCTGGCCTTTTTCCAGCCTCATCTTATATAGTTTGCGCAGCAAATATAGTTTACTATTTAAGTTTGAACGCTCATGCAGTTTTTGTAGTGCAGTCCACATACCTTTAGCTGTGTTTTCTTTTCTTATGTGAATGACTTGATCATTCTCCACTAACAGGCTTATAACTGCTTTTGCTTGCCTGTTTTTCTTGTCCCATTCCCCTGGATTATCAGTAGGTCTGTTTGTATCCAGCACCTCCCATAAATCATCTTTGGATAACAGCATTTCAAGCTTAAACTTCCACAGCTGGTAGTTGGTATTGTTTAGCCTCGCTATTGCATATTTCACATCTGAACCACTTGCCATCTTTCAGTAAATTGGATGCAGCTCTTATTTCCTCACACAGTATTTGCTTGGATCATAGATGCAACACTTACTGACTTGTAGTTTTTTTTTCAGTGTCTGGGCCCATAACCTGTTGGTGTATGTATCAAAAAGACACTGGAAGCTTTTAAAGAAAACTGCATTAGGCTTTACTTGTACAGATGCATCAGCAATATTTAGAACATACCAAAGGCCTTGTAAAACAATAGTCAGCACACACAGAGGAGGAAAAAACACAATAGAGATTAAAGAACAACTTCCTTCCTGTATAAAAGAATGAACAAAATCACAGACATAAACCATCAGCAATCTAAACTGAACAACGCCATCTGCAGCATCAATGTTGTTCATACATATGGTATAGTACATGCTGTTGTATTTCCCAACACCTTGCACACGCCATACCCATCCCACACCGTACCCAGCACACGTTATACTTGGCACACGCCGTACCCAGCACACATAATACCTAGCACACACTGTACTTAAAACTCATTGTACCCAACATACTTTGCACCCAGCACACACTGCACCCAGCACACACAATACCCAGCACACACTGAACCCAGCACTCATTGTACCTAGCACTCATTGTACCTAGCACACACTGTACCTAGCACACACTGTACCTAGCACTCATTGTACCTAGCACACACTGTACCTAGCATTCATTGTACCTAGAACACATTGTACCCGGCGCACATTGTACCCGGCACACATTGCATCTAGCACACATTGCACCTAGCACACATTGTGCCTAGCACACATTGTGCCTAGCACACATTGTACCCAGCATACATTGCACCCAGCACACATTGTACCTAGCACACATTGTACCTAGCACACATTATACCCAGCACACATTATACCCAGCACACATTGTACCTAGTACACATTGTACCTAGCACACGCTGTACTTAACACACACTGTACCTAGCCCATGCTGTACCTAGCTCTCACTGTACCTAGCACACGCTGTACTGTGGACGCGCTGTATCCAGCACACGCTGTGCCTAGCACACATTATACCTAGCACACATTGTACCTAGCACACATGATACCTAGCACTCACTGTACCTAGCTCACATTGTACCTAGCACACGCCGTACCCAGCACCCGCCTTGCCTAGCACACGCGGTACCTAGCACACATTGAACCTAGCACATATTGTACCTAACACACATTGTACCTAACACACATTGTACCTAGCACACATTGTACCTAGCACACATTGTACCTAGCATACATTGTACCTAGC
The DNA here is from genome assembly GCF_027579735.1 of Bombina bombina. Lineage (NCBI taxonomy): Eukaryota > Metazoa > Chordata > Amphibia > Anura > Bombinatoridae > Bombina > Bombina bombina. The sequence goes on from NC_069502.1 coordinate 1,011,196,156, forward strand.
ACACATTATACCTAGCACACGCCGTACTTAACACACACTGTACCTAGCCCACGTTGTACCTAGCTCTCACTGTACCTAGCACACGCTGTACTGTGGACGCACTGTATCCAGCACACGCTGTGCCTAGCACACATTATACCTAGCACACATTGTACCTAGCACACATGATACCTAGCACTCATTGTACCTGGCTCATCCTGTACCTAGCACACGCCGTTCCCAGCACCCGCCTTGCCTAGCACACGCGGTACCTAGCACACATTGAACCTAGCACACATTGTACCTAGCACACACTGCACCTAGCACACACTGCACCTAGCACACATTGTATCTAGCACACATTGTACCTAGCACACACTGCACCTAGCACACACTGTACCTAGCACACATTGTACCTAGCACACATTGTACCTAGCACACATTGTACCTAGCACCCATTGTACCTAGCACGCATTGCACTTAGCACACATTGTACCTAGTACACATTGTACCTAGCACACATTGTACCTAGCACACATTATGCCCAGCACACACTGTACCCAGCACACACTGTACCCAGCACACACTGTATCCAGCACACACTGTACCCAGCACACGCTGTACCCAGCACACACTATACCCAGCACACACTGAACCTAGCACTCATTGTACCTGGCACTCATTGTACCCAGCACTCATTATACCTAGCACTCATTGTACCTAGCACTCATTGTACCTAGCAGTCATTGTACCTAGCACTCATTGTACCTAGCACACACTGTACTTAACACCCACTGCACCTAGCACACACCGTACCCGGCACCCACCTTGCTGAGCACACACAGTACCTAGCACTCATTGAACCTAGCACACATTGTACAGCACACAAAGTGCCTAGCAAACAAAGTGCCTAGCACACACAGCACCTAGCACACACAGAACATAGCACCCACAGCACCTAGCACACACATCACCTAGCACACACAGCACCTAGCACACACTGTACCCAGCACACACAGCACCTAGCATACACAACACCAAGCAAAAACAATGCCCATCATACGCAGTACCAAACAGACACAGTCCCCAGCTCTCCGGTTTCTTTTAAATCAAACTTTACTTATGCAAAATACATATACATATAAACATTTTCGGGCATCCGCCCGTCCTCAGACATACATTTAGAAATACTTTACCACCTTTTATGTGCTCCCCATCCTAACACCAATGTGATCCGCTCTGCCACATCAGGAAACCCCGTAGAGTACACACGGCACAACTGCGCATGCGCCGTCTGTGCTACGGATCGCCATCTGGGCCAATAGAAAAAAGCAAAAGTTAAAAACATGCTAACGTGTATTATTCCAACAGAGGGGATATGGCCATAAGCATCTACAAAAGTCATTGGAAGTGGAAGAGAGAACAACCGGAGTGCTTTCCAATTTGTGGGATTTCTATGTGCAGTGATTGAAGTGCACCCCGGATGTTGCATATGTTGTGAGCATGCTGGGTTCCTTTGGAGACTTTTATGTTAAATATTTAACCCACAGCACCCTTTTACAAAGATCCAACTACTCCCCAGACAACCTATATGCTCTTAAAGTGACAGTATGTCACAGACTGCACAGACTGATAATATGGAGGATATACCAGGTGCAAATATTTTTCAATTTACAGATGAAGATGCAACAAGGATTAAGTTGGAAGAAATAGCTATCAAGGCCAAGAGAGAATAACCAGATCAGCTATTCAATAGTCTTATGAAACTTAAAAAACGCAGTGTGGACTTTAAAATGTACGGTTCTTATTTGTCAGCATTTCACCGAAAACAGTTTATACCAAAAGGATTCAGGGTTAAAAATGTCCCCACCGGGGGCGGAGCCTGGCCACGCAGGAACATGGCAGACTAAACCCTGGCTCCTAAGCCCCACACCAGATGCTCACTAAAATTGGAGGATTCAGACTGCCCAAAATATGCACTAAACCTCGGGTAATAATTTGTGGAGACACCCGGTACAACTTATGAGAGCAACCAAGAATTTTTTTACTGCGCCACACGACTGCCGAACACCGCGACCTGCCTGATCACATGGGGCCTTTAGGTCTGGAACTTTCTGACAGACTACTGGGGATTTGTTGTTTTACCCGGGCCACAGTGGAGAAAGGAGAATTGGGGACTGGTACCCCACCTGAACCTGGCGGTAAGAGAATGCCACAGAAGCCGATCACCACAAGCGGGCCGTCTGCTTTCGCAGTTAGTCACCACCACAAGTTCTCAACAGGCGCAACTACCTGAGGCTGCTCTCGGCTAGCAGCGGAGCACCAGAGGGCACACGAGCAGAGCGGCCGGGAGAAGGGACAGGCCGAGTACCGCACTCTGGGGAACTACACCAGGTAATTACCGCATAACAGAGGCCTATGCCTCGTGGGGATACTGCAAATACAAACTTGCTTACCTGCGTGGGACCGCTGTGATCACTGCACTTGCCGTTTTGCCCAGGCTAATGGCTGCATATATCTTGCCCTATACTGCATAAAAATAAAAAGGGGAAAAAAAGAAACAGGATAGATCAGTTGGAACTGAAAATTACTTTATTTCCAGCATCAGTGCCAATACAAACTGAGACAAGAAAGAATGAGCACAGAGGTGACATACAGGGAGTGCAGAATTATTAGGCAAATGAGTATTTTGACCATATCATCCTCTTTATGCATGTTGTCTTACTCCAAGCTGTATAGGCTCGAAAGCCTACTACCAATTAAGCATATTAGGTGATGTGCATCTCTGTAATGAGAAGGGGTGTGGTCTAATGACATCAACACCCTATATCAGGTGTGCATAATTATTAGGCAACTTCCTTTCCTTTGGCAAAATGGGTCAAAAGAAGGACTTGACAGGCTCAGAAAAGTAAAAAATAGTGAGATATCTTGCAGAGGGATGCAGCACTCTTAAAATTGCAAAGCTTCTGAAGCGTGATCATCGAACAATCAAGCGTTTCATTCAAAATAGTCAACAGGGTCGCAAGAAGCGTGTGGAAAAACCAAGGCGCAAAATAACTGCCCATGAACTGAGAAAAGTCAAGCGTGCAGCTGCCAAGATGCCACTTGCCACCAGTTTGGCCATATTTCAGAGCTGCAACATCACTGGAGTGCCCAAAAGCACAAGGTGTGCAATACTCAGAGACATGGCCAAGGTAAGAAAGGCTGAAAGACGACCACCACTGAACAAGACACACAAGCTGAAATGTCAAGACTGGGCCAAGAAATATCTCAAGACTGATTTTTCTAAGGTTTTATGGACTGATGAAATGAGAGTGAGTCTTGATGGGCCAGATGGATGGGCCCGTGGCTGGATTGGTAAAGGGCAGAGAGCTCCAGTCCGACTCAGATGCCAGCAAGGTGGAGGTGGAGTACTGGTTTGGGCTTGTGGGGCCTTTTCGGGTTGAGGATGGAGTCAAGCTCAACTCCCAGTCCTACTGCCAGTTTCTGGAAGACACCTTCTTCAAGCAGTGGTACAGGAAGAAGTCTGCATCCTTCAAGAAAAACATGATTTTCATGCAGGACAATGCTCCATCACACGCGTCCAAGTACTCCACAGCGTGGCTGGCAAGAAAGGGTATAAAAGAAGAAAATCTAATGACATGGCCTCCTTGTTCACCTGATCTGAACCCCATTGAGAACCTGTGGTCCATCATCAAATGTGAGATTTACAAGGAGGGAAAACAGTACACCTCTCTGAACAGTGTCTGGGAGGCTGTGGTTGCTGCTGCACGCAATGTTGATGGTGAACAGATCAAAACACTGACAGAATCCATGGATGGCAGGCTTTTGAGTGTCCTTGCAAAGAAAGGTGGCTATATTGGTCACTGATTTGTTTTTGTTTTGTTTTTGAATGTCAGAAATGTATATTTGTGAATGTTGAGATGTTATATTGGTTTCACTGGTAAAAGTAAATAATTGAAATGGGTATACATTTGTTTTTTGTTAAGTTGCCTAATAATTATGCACAGTAATAGTCACCTGCACACACAGATATCCCCCTAAAATAGCTATAACTAAAAACAAACTAAAAACTACTTCCAAAACTATTCAGCTTTGATATTAATGAGTTTTTTGGGTTCATTGAGAACATGGTTGTTGTTCAATAATAAAATTAATCCTCAAAAATACAACTTGCCTAATAATTCTGCACTCCCTGTATTAGAGTGATTGAGTTATATGTTCACACAACAGGAGACCTCTTAGATACCAGTACACATTTTGAATAGGGGCTATAATTAACTGTGGTCTGTTGATCAGAACAAAGACACTGTCCCTTGAAGGCATCCGGTTTATAGAATCTGCAAACAGTCATTAATAGGTGAAATACCTTTATTACAAGCATGTCTAACAGGAAAAACACTAAAGGAGATAAAGGCCCAAAAAGTGCTAACCTTGCTAACTACATCAAAATGGTTAACTCGGGGCCTGACACTGGTGGCTCAGACTCTACCACTTCAGACCCAGCACCTGACCTAGCGGGCTCTATGTCTGACACTCTGACCCAAGAACCTTTAACAAGAGGGGATCTTAACATTATCTCTTCTAAAGCGGATATAAACGCGGTTCTGATGGAAATGAGATCTATGTTTGGGGATCTGAAAAAAGACTTTCACCAGATAAGCCAACAAGTGCAGACACTTGAGAAGCAACAGAAAACTCTGCAAACCCAGGTGACATCTAATTCCCAGTGCTCCTGTGAACAGGATGAAGATATACAATTCCTGTTGTCTAGGGTAGAGGACCTAGACAACAGAGGGAGAAGGAACAACTTGAGAATACGAGGAGTTCCAGAGACGGTCAACAACACTGCCTTAGAGGGCTATTTACAAGATTTATTCCGCACCATTAAGGGTACACCAAGTTTAGCTGACATTCCATTGGAGAGAGCACACCGAGCCCTCCGCCCGAAACCCTCCTCTAAAGCGCCCCCAAGGGATTTCATTATCAAATTTCTCAGTTATAAGGACAAGGACACAATCTCACAGAAAGCACGGGCTATCAAGGGTCTCACTCATGCGGGCATCCCTATACAGGTCTTCTCAGACCTGAGCCAGATTACCCTTCAGAAGCGGAGGGATCTCTGATTCATCACCAGCCATCTTCAAGCACATAGGATTCAATACAAATGGGTATTCCCCGTGTGTATAATTGCCACCCGAAATGGTAAACAAGCCACATATAAAATACAAGGAGATCTGAGAGATTTTTGCAGAACTCTAGAGATTGATATGCCATCTCCTGCTGAGGGAGCTGTCCCTTCACGGGATCAAAATATCCAAGAAGTTGCATCCGACAGATAAACAATACAGTATACATTTAAAGGATAATATTAGAACTCTGGGTTGCTGTGGGAGGCTATCCCGAATGACATTTGAGGAACCAGATAAGTGTTATGCCTTCCAATTGTGTTATTTTGTTTTATGTTTCCTTATCTCTGAAGCATTTTATTCTTGTCACTATATGCAAAAGTGGTTATTAATAATGTGATTTGGCGGGACTAGTGGGCCGCATAGGAACCTGACCCGGTAGGGGTCCCCTAGAGTATAGGTAATTAGGATAACATATGTAAGAAATAAGGGTTGGTATCTGGGGAAGCTAAAACTTATATCAGGTAAAACTGCAACTTAAGGTTACAAATAATTCATTAGATAAAACCACAGTGCCCATACATTCATTTGCCACCGGTACTGGGAAATGTTTAGAGCTGGCCATATGTTGGGTAGAAGGCACATAGGCCCAGACTTCATTATAAACTCCAGCTCCTCATTATTTTTACTAATACCTCGAGGCTCCTGATAGCATTACCGACTTAACATAGACATTCTATTTACACATAGCCAACCCATAACATACTCTATTAATACCACCCGCACTTGTTAAAACACTCAATGTTACACAAAACAACCAGGTCGGTATGTAAAAGGTCCTTTTGTTATTGCATGGGGTCTCTCATTATGTCTTCCATTAAGTTAAATGCTGTGGTTGTTGTTTTTGTTTCCTAAATGTGGTCAATCTGAAGAGAGTAATTGTCACAATGCTAAGGAAAGTTATATTAACCGGACAAGTGTTATTCCTTCCAACTGTGTTATTTTGTTGTATGCTCCATTATATCTTAAGCACCTTACTCTTATCACTGTATGCAAACTTGTTACTAATAATGTGATTTGGAGGGTTTTGTGGGGCGCAAAGGGACATGACCTGATTGATGACCCCTAGTTTACAGGCAATTAGATTAAACATAATTAAGGAGTAAGGGCTGGTACATGGGGACGCTGAGACTTCTGTCAGGTGAAACTGTAGGCCAGGGTCATAATTAATTTTTTTTAAGTGTAACTGAGGTGCCCATACACCCAACAGCTACCGATATGGGGAGTAGTCACTCTAGAGCTGTCACATGTTAGGTAGAAAGCACAATGGTCTAGATTTTGGTATAAACCCCAGCTCCCCATTAGCTTGACTACTACCATAAGGCCCCTGACAGCATAACAGACCTGAAATTGCAGTGTTATTCACATAGACTCCATCCACAACATGCTCTACTAATTCCACCCGCACTTATTAAAGCACTTATGGGCATAGGACACAACCGGGTCTGGGTGTAACAGTTCCTTTTTGGTATTGCCTGCGGACCTTTATTATGTCTTCTTTTGAGTTAAATATTGTTGTCAATGTTCATGTTTCCTAGATGTGGTTAATATGAAGAGTGTTAATGCCACAATGTTAGGGAAAGTTATAATATAGAATAATTTTACCCTCTGCTGCTACACCTATTAGCAGGACTGTCTGGATTCTTGTCCTACTTGGGTAACACTGATACCTCCTTACTAACTATAATAACTTGATTTTCTGTTTACTAACGGCATCTGGTGTGGGGATACTGATCCCACATTAATACACCTTTTCTATCTTTTTCTTTCTGCTGACCTCGTAGCAGGTCACCTATAGCTTTGACTTTACTAACTGACACCTATACTAGACACCGTAGTCACTTATAGCAGGTACTAAATATCTTACTCCCGGTCAGTAAATATTATTTTTGGACTAGGTGTCTAGAACCTACTCTTTAACTTACTCTCTCCTTTCCTTTGCTTCTTTTTTTTTTTTTTTTTTTTTTCTCTCCCCTCCTCTTCCCTCCCCCCCTCCCTCCATTATGTCTACAAATAGAGCATATGGTTTATCACTGATGACTATTAATGCAAAAGGGTTGAATATCCCTCAAAAAAGAACACACTTGATTAGGGACGCAATTAGAACACAATGTGATGTGCTGTTTATACAAGAGACACATTTCCGCAGGGGCAAAGAACCAACTTGGCCCACCCCCAAATTTCCGACCTTTTATTTCGCATCAGGACCCACAAAGAAAAATGGAGTGGGTATTATGTTCAAACATTCGTCCCCATTTGCCCTTACACACATAGAAAAAGACCCTGACAGTCGGTATTTGATTTTGGTGGACACCCTGTTCCACAGAGTGGTCACTTTGGTAAATGCCTACTTCCCAAACCAGAGACAGAATAAATTTATGTCCATTCTCACTAATAAAATTTTAGAACTATGTAAAGGCGCTTTAATCTTAGGCGGGGACTTCAACCTACCCCTCGACCCCATACTAGACACATCCAGAGCACTGACTTCTATTCCCAAAAAAGTTATCAGACAATGCAACTCTAGACTGGAGGAGCTGGCGGTACATGACACATGGCGCATTTTGCACCCTCTTAGACGAGATTATACATTTTTCTCACACCCTCATGACACTGTCTCTAGAATAGACTATTTCTTTACAGACCAAATTACCTTAGCAGGACTCACGAGCGCCCAGATACTCCCGGTGACGTGGTCAGACCATGCCCCAGTGATTTGCAAACTGAACTGGCCTTCTAGGCCAGATTGCCCATTTATTTGGAGGTTTGATGAGTTCATGATTAATAATGAAGTCATCAAAAATAGCATAGAGAAAACATTAACAGAATATTTCCAACATAACAAGACAGGGGAGGTACCGGACCAGGTGGTGTGGGAGGCACATAAATGTGTGCTCAGGGGAGAGTTAATCAAACAAAAGGCCCTTCAATCAAAACAAATTAGACTCAGGTACACATCACTTCTAACCGAGAAACAGAAATTAGAAATTAAGCATAAAAAAACAACCACAGACACACAAGTTCAATTAGAACTCCAACAGCTTAGGAAACAGATACAGGACATGCACGCTGCAGATCATCAAAAAGCGGCTCTAAAACTGCAACAGAAGTACTTCAAGTTTGGGGACAAACCGGGTAAATTGCTAGCGAGAGCTCTGAAAAGAAAACAACTAAAATCCCATATTCATTCTATGCTCAACCAAAATAACCAGACATGTACAGACAGCCCTTCGATAGCGGAGGTTTTGAGATCATACTATCAATCCCTTTATAATTTACAAGATAAGGAAGCATCTCCCCAAGGACATGACAAGGACACAACACAAACTCCAAAAATACTTTCCACGAGATTGAATAAATATTTGCCGCAACTAATATCTCCTGATCAGGTGGGATTTGTCCCGGGCCGCGAGGCCAGGGACAATACCATAAAAGCTGCCCTACTGGTGAATTACGCACAACAAAATAATATTCCATCCATATTGATCTCCACCGATGCCGAGAAGGCTTTTGATAGGGTCAATTGGGCCTTCCTTAAAGCTGTCCTGTCAAAAATGAACTTTGGTCATTCCTTTATTCACAGGGTCTTCTCCCTCTACACAGAACCCACAGCACAGGTTAAAATTAACAACCTACTATCTGACCCCTTTAAAATAGCAAACGGTACTTGGCAGGGATGTCCCCTGTCACCCTTGCTGTTCGCCCTTACGATAGAAACACTAGCACAAAAAATACGTGACAATCAAAAAATTTCAGGGATAAAAATAGGCACACAAGAGCACAAATTATCGCTATATGCAGATGACGTCCTTCTCTCAGTGACAAACCCTTTAGTTTCCCTTCCTGAAATTCTTAGGGAGTTTGAGGATTATGGTAGGGTGTCTAACTTTCATCTAAACCAAATGAAGTCAGAAATACTGAACATAAATTTACCTCAGACGGTTCTAAGCCAAATACCAGATATTTGTAAATTACGTATTATGACTAGCACACTTAAATATCTAGGGATCCACCTAACGCCAAAAATACACAACCTCTATGAAGCAAACCATACACATTTACTAGCGTCAATATCAGGAGATTTGTCCTCCTGGAAAAATAAAAAAATCTCCTGGTTGGGCAGGATTGGAGTTGTAAAAATGAATATCCTTCCCCGTATTCTATACTATTTACAAACCCTACCCATCCCATTTCCTGCCCAATACCTCTTAAAGCTCCAGGGACTCATGGAAGAATATATATGGGGGGGAACATGACCCCGAGTTTCAAAAAAGACTTTATACCTATCTAAGGATAAGGGAGGGCTGGGTATCCCAAACCTCATAATGTACAAGAAGGCTATCAACCTACAACATCGAGTGGAGTACCAACTCACAGGCAGGATAAAACATGGGTTCAAGTGGGTAACTCAATTTTGGGGGTACAGAACTTGGGCTTTCTAGGCTGGATCTCAAACAAAAATAGGCCTAGCACAGTCAGCCAATACCCTTTTCTATGGGAATTTTTCCAACAATGGGACAAGACTCTAGTTAAACACCCATATATTTCCACCTTCCCTTCCCCTTTAACACCATTTGCACAAAACCCAGATATTCTGTTCACTAAGGCCCAACAGACGAATGTGAACAAAGCACAAATAGATCAAACTATGTTCTATAGACTCCTGACAAGTAAGAAACTTAAAACCCTAGAGGAACTGAACAGCTCAGGCTTTAATATCTCATGGTATTTTCATAGACAGCTGCAGCACTATCTCGTAACACATAAAAATGTAGAAAACATAACCAGACAGCTAACTTTTCTAGAAATGCTTTGTTTGTTACCCAACTCCCTGAAACATTTAATCTCAATCCTATATAGACTCTTAACATCCCACAAAGAGACCTGCATGGCCACATTTCTACGACAGTGGCACCATGAACTGGACCAGACTTTCACTGATGTAGAGTGGCAGAAAATATTTAGAATCCACAGCAAAGCATCCATATCAGCGAGAATTCTGGAAACCAATTACAAGTTTCTGTCACGCTGGTATTTAACACCTGTTAGAATTAAAAAAATCTACAAGAAAACAGATGGGAAGTGTTGGAGGGGATGTGGTGAGCCTGGCACGGCCCTACATATATGGTGGTCTTGCGACTTAATAAGGCCATTCTGGCAATCTATATTAGATATTATGGACTCTAAACTAAACATCACCATAAACAGGCACCCTACCCTTTTGCTTTTCCATGGCCTACCTAAATTAGTAGAAAAACACAAAAAATATCTACTTTATGTCATGCTTAATGCCGCTAAGTGCCTTATCCCTAAAAACTGGAAATCGGTTAAAGTCCCTCAGGCAGCTGATTGGGAAAGTCAGGTAGATAGATACTTGTCTCTGGAAAGATACAGATACCTAAGAGATGATAAAATAGAAATACATGAATATATGCTAGAATACTGGAAGCCCCTGACTAGGTGATAGACGGTGCTCTTTATCTTTAACATTACCAAAATTTGAATGGAGAACATCTGGATTGTCCATCCCCTTCCCTCCCCCCCACCTCCCTTGTTTTTTTTTTCTCTCTTTACTTACTTCTACTTACTTCTAGATCTTGCTTTCTCCTCTGTATTCCTTTCTTTCTCTTTCTTCAATCATAGCTGGCACGTGCCAATGGTTCTGGTGCATGCCAATATTTAAACCTTACCAGGGTAAAATTGTCTAATTTTGATGGTTTAATGGTTAAGTACTAAGTTCTAGAGTTAACATGCAGCTATAAACAAAATAATTTCAGGGGAATTATTGGACAATAGGAGTAAGCACTGTGGTTGTGAAATCAAAACATATGGACCTATTTGTACCCACATGTACTTTGCTTATAACACTATGGACTAATGCTACCTCGGTTATCTTGCGAGGGCAGGAAGAAGAGTAATGTACATTCCCTATATAACATCAATGACTCTGTACTTCTGTTGTTTATGTATTTTCTTTGAATAACCCAATAAAGCTTTAAAAAAAAAAAAAAATTTCCCCTCCATTGGGAGGAATAATCCTGACTTCTGTAAGAAATGGTGTGGGATACAAGTATTCCCTGGATCTTATTCTACTGGTGATTAATGAAGCAAGTATTACCCTGAAACAACTAGATGAAGAGATCAATAGCTTTGAATATGAACATCTTTTAAAGCTAGAGCAGGGTGACTGACTGACAAACATGAAGAAGGAATTGGATGAATATGAGGCTGAACTAGTAGCATTTAAAGATAGAAAATGGGATACAGTGACCTCTGATTACAGAGATAAACAAGTATATATGTGGCTTTTGGGAGTTGAAGAAAGGCGCACAATGTACAGCACCTCGGACAGATGGGTCAAATAACCAATCTTCCTATGGTATGGCCACATGCTCAAAAAATGGGCGTGGAAGAGGCCACACACAAGAAGAGGGGGGCACAACCACCAGAGGAAGACCACCCAGATATTGGCGGAGTCATTGAGTGATGATATCATTATCAACCTGAGTAGTCATCAGATAATGGAACCTGAAAGATGGGTGTTAACCAAGGGTTTTAAGTTTATACCAACTAATCGAACTTCTCAATACAGGTTGATCTTTATAAGTTCAAGAGACAACAAGTGAGAATACAACAGATGGCTTTCGGAAGAAGGAACAATTCGACCCTAAAAGCACTAACTCAAGTATACTTACCTTTACCAGATTGGTGGAAAAGGAATTAAATAACAGTATACATACCAGCAATAATATGCATCGTGGTAACCTGAGTCAGGAAGAGAGAACGGCATTGAAGAACCTGAGAGAAAACCAAAATCAACTGGTTATCAGGGAGGCCGATAAGGGAGGAGCACTTGTGCTCCAGGACTATAAAGATTACAGACATGAAATTATGTCACAGCTTTCTGACACCCGAATATACCGTAAGTTGGTGAGTGATCCAACTAAAGAATTTAAGAAAGAGATTGACAACTGACAAGTACATATTAAAAATAATGGAATTGAATTTTCTTTCAAAATCCTTGGGAGAGTATATGATGGTAGAATGTCCAATCATCCCTGTAATCTATATATTCCCTAAGGTATATAAAGATCCTTACCCTCCTCCAGGTCATCCAATAGTGTCCTATATTACAGCCAATCGCTACTTACTTGGATACTTTACTACAACCTCTGGTACGAAATATGACATATTTTATATTGGATTCTATTGAGGTCTTCAGCTAATCAAAAACATGATTGATGTGGAGGAAGATGATGTTCTAGTAACTCTAGACATCACCAGCCTATACACCGTCATTCCTCATAGAGAGGGCCTAGCTGCAATTAGAAGAAAGCTGATGTGATATCCGCAACTAACTGAATATTGCTTGAAATACAACTATTTCAAACTCGCAAATAGTTACTATCTACAGGTTTCGAGGAAGGGGATGGGGTCAAATGCAGCCCCATCGTATGCCAACCTATATATGGCATGTTTTGAGGAGGAGGATACAATGCTGTTTAAAGATCCCAGAATAAAGTTATTCAAGAGATATATAGATGATCTTATATTGGAGAGGATCTAGAGAGGACCTTGACATCTAGTTCTCTACATTGAATGAACAGAACCATAATTTGAAATTCAAAATGACTTGTGACAAGATGAAGATTGATTTCTTAGATCTACGGATCCTAAAAGTGGGTAATCAGCTGACTACCACTTTGTTTCACAAACCAACTGATCATAATTCCCTGTTAGATGCTACCAGGTGCCATCACCCAAGTCTGAAAAAGGCACTGCCAAGATCACAATTTAAGAGGGTTGTGAGGAACAACACAGACCTGAGTAATAAGGAGTACCAATTGAAAGAAATGCATTAGAGGTTCCAACAGAGGGGATATGGCCATAAGCATCTACAAAAGTCGTTGGAAGACATTATCTATGTCACAGGAACAGGCCCTGGTAAAGAAGATAAGAGAACCAGCTAACAAAGGATTGATATTTTCCATGGAATTCACCCCTTATAAAATGGGCTTACCAAGTATTTTAAGAAAGAACTGGAATATTATAAAATCTGATAAAAAATTACCATTTGGCAATGTTGACAACCCAATGGTAGGGTACAGGAAGGGTTAATCTCTCCGAGATCAGTTATTATGGACAAAAAACTGACCCAGTTATACCAGTAGAACCTGTTTAGGGTCTGAAAGAAACTGGTGCTATAGATGTAGTTGGTGTGTAACCTGTAGTGGTCTATCACAAAGTAAATACTTTGTACATCCATGGAGGAACAAACGATATACCATTAACTACAGGGTTACATGCACCACTACACATATAGTGTACATGCTTCACTGTCCCTGTGGGAAATTTTACATAGGTAAGACCCAAGACGATTTAAGGACCAAGATGGCTAAGTCCAGTCAGCAATATGCACTGCACTCCACATTGGCAGTGCTGAGCAACCGGTGGCTAGATATTTTCTGATGCAACAACAAAATGTGTCTGATCTCAGCTATATAATTATTGATCATATCCCGGTACCCACTAGAGGTGGGAATTGAGCAAAAATGCTTCTTCAAAGGGAGTCCAAATGGATATATACCTTAGATACACTCATGTTTTTTGTAAGTTTAATTATATCTATTGCCTTTAGATGACCTATCTAGGTACTCATTTACATCTGGGTGCTTGGACATCTCTTTGATTATAGTTTGACTGACTTACATTATTGACCTATAATATGGGAGCTCATACACTTGCTTTATAACATCTAAGTATTTGTGTTTTTCTGACAGTTTGTGTGCCCACCTATCATATTGTAGTGTATAACATTAAAGGGACACACAGGTCAAATTAAATTTTCATGATTCAGATACAGCATGTAATTTTAATCAACTTTCCAATTTACTTCCATTAAAAAGTGCACATTCTTTTATATTTACACTTTTTGAGTCACAAGCTCCTACTGAGCATGTGCAAGAATTCACAGACTATACGTATATGCATTTGTGATTGGCTGATTGCTATCATATGGTACAGGGGGAGTGGGAATATACATAACTTTGAAATTTGTTAGAAAAAAAATCTACTACTTATTTGAACTTCAGAGTAAATGCTTTTGTATTGTCTTGTTATCTTGCATTTGTTGATTATGCAAATCCACTGTGCTTACTGGTCCTTTAAACATACAACATTGTTTAGCTATGGGTAACTAATAGAGGGTTTGGGATTCATTAATATAGGTCTATTCATTTTAGGGTGCATTTTTTCAGACAGTTAGTGTGCCCTAAGATCACATTTCACTGAGTATAATTAGATGCGTTTTATATTTGGCTGACTGGTCCTCCATACCATGTAGTAATGGGTTGTTCCTCATCTGTAGTTGGGTGGTATAAGCATTGTATATGTACAGGTTTTGCTTTACACTATATATATATATATATATATATATATATATATATATATATATATATATATATAACCCTAGATGTAGTACAACTGCATCGGCCGCTATCGATAGGATTCAATTGCTCTGACCCCCCATGTAAAGGTTATTGATTTTCTAAATGAATATTCCCATAATGTTTGTGTAGAATTGCTATGTAATAACACGTTAGCATGTTTTTAACTTTTGCTTTTTCCATTGGCCCAGATAGCGCTCCATAGCGCAGCCAGCCTGGTTCTTTTTTTGCTTCTCATTTATGAAGGGCTTTTTTCTAGCTTTGCATAACTTCAGTCCTGCCCCTAGAAGCCTGTTTCAAACCATCCTTGTCATGCACTTCACCCCAGTTACCATTTGTCATTCTTTTTTTAGGTCACTTGATGTCCTCCTAAGGTTATTGAGTGACATTCAAATGAGTTGACGGTCATCCCGTGCAGTGGAGAGTCATTTTCGCCATCTGCCAGTCTGTAGCTTTGTTTTCCACAATGTCTGCTGCTTGAGCTTGTTCTTACGAACTACCATTTTTGAAATTATAAGGATGGAAGCAACCTGACACTTACTGTATCCCTTTGCCAGTAAAGCCAAAATTGAACCCTTCTTTTCCTCACTCAAAACTTTTCTTTTCAAGTCTTTTGGCATGGTCAATAGTTATTTTTTATTCCAATTACTTTTTTGAGGTAGTACTAGAACTGTTTTTGCCATCAAGCTGGTCCTATTTCAAGAGAATAGTGTTGTTGACCACAGCAGTAGTTTTTATACTTTTCTTCATTAAGTATGATTTGGTTCAGGTGATAATATTTGTAGTCTTCATCTATAGAAAAACTCTGTGAAGAATGTAGTACCTAAAAAATAATAAATGTGTACATGGTGCAAAAAACCTATGAAAGTATAAATAAAAAGACCCCAGTATAATAAAAACTTACCAGAGGCAATCTTGGATTAAGCTTGCACAAATAACACCTCATCAACGCATTTCAGCCCTCAAAAAAGCCTTTATCAAGACTGGTGTAAAAACAGTAAATAAAGCATATTTATAAACCCTAAGAGCCAATCAAATGTGGCTTCCTTTTACAAAACTGTGCCCACCTAAAACATATGAAGCCCACAAGTTTTTTGAACCATGTACACATTTATTGTTTTTTAGGTACTACGTTCTTTACAGAGATTTTCTATGGATGAAGACTATGAATATTAGGACATTTTGTATTGGATACATCTTTTGAACACATTTTTTACACAAACTTGGACATTTTTCACACAACTTGGACATTCTTATTAGTATATGCGCATATATGTTTAAGGTTTTCTATGATACCGGTCCATATAACTATTAAGTGTTTTTTGTTTATGTTGATTTATTATATTACATTTTATTTTGTAAAAATAAATACTATATTGATTTTTAGTTTTAACATATCACCATTCTATCACACTTCAGATCTAGTAATATGACAGGTTTTCCTTTCTATCAAATTGTGTGCAATCTTTTTATATGCAGAATTTCTGAGGCAAGAGTCCCCAGAGTATACAAGTGTGTGATTTGCTGATGGCTGTCACATGATACAGGCTGGCAAATGAAAGAAAGTTCATATTTATAAGAAAATTACTTATACTGCTCATATGAAATTCAGAGTAAGTTCTATTGCATTACATTTTTACTAATTATTTGTTGAATATGCATTTCAACTGTATTTAATGGTCCATTTTTTTTCAATCACTTTTTTCTTTATTTTAATTTCAATGTAAGTGATATACAGTAAGAAAATATAATAATAGGGGACAATCTCCTCCAAAAACAAAAAGAAACAATATACAGAATACATAGCCATAATTAATACAGCTCCATATTTTAGTGAATAAATAAGATCTTATATATAATTCCATCTTATATAACGTAATCATATTATTGATACCACACCTGATCTGTTAAAAAGTGTGACATACTAACGCATAGGATTTATTGCTACAATCCTTAAACTAAAAAAATATAAAATGGAAAACACCTAGGGAGGAAAAAAAAAAGAAAAAAAAAGAAAACCCCATCCTCTCTCTGCCTCCGCTTTCCCCCTCCCTCTGCAGATCAAACCTGAGAATATCCGGCAGATCTATTGCTATAGGCTTCAATATTCCTCTCCAGCATTAGAGATCCATGTATATGGAAACATATCTAGTAACACTAACTCTGCAAAACTAGTGGAGGATAAAAATGGAAAAATAATCCATTTTTTGGAGGGGAGAAGGATACGATTTAATGATGGGGAGCCATCCCAACAGAAAGTTTTTAATTCTTTTCTCCGAAGCATCCTGAAGATGATATGATTTAATTACTATTTGATCTTGAATGCCCATAAGGACCAGAGCAAAACCCGAGGCCCTACTAGCTTTCCAATTTTTTAGTATACAGTGCCTAACTGTAAAAATAATAGTATTTACAATAGGTATCCAATAATTGTCTCTAGAGTTCCGAGTAACCGTTAATAAGAAAACTTCTTCTAATATAAGAGAAACCGTCATCTTATATAGATTATTAAACCAATATATGATTTTCAGCCATAATTGATTGATTTTAGGACAAAACCAGAACATATAAAACAAATCAACCTTGATGTTGCCACAACGAGGGCAACCACATAGCTTTGCAGGGTAGAATTTAGATATTTTAAGTGGAGATAGATAAAAATTGTTAATATGTTTCATATGCGATTCTTTCCAGCTCATAGAAATTTTACACTTAAGATTATTAAAGCTTTATTTAATTTTTTCATGGTCTATTGTAGAAATAGCTAGTAACCAGAAATTACAAGTCTTATCCAGCATAATATCGTACATTAAGGAGATTGAAGCGGAAGAATAATTGTTTTAATTAGGTTTAGAACTTTATTTCCTAATATGCCGTTTATTAATATATTCAACTTTCCCAAATAAAAATATCTGAGGTAAAAATTATTCAGCAGCATATGCACATATGATGTGATGGCCTGTGCACCAGTATTCAAACACCACCCCTTCTCAGAGAGTCAGCAGTGGCTTATATGACAAAACAAGTAACAGGCACAATACACAGCACCATTCACTAATTATCAGTTAAAGAAACTGAACAGAAAAGGTGATACTATATAAGCACTCAAGAAGACCCTAGAAATTAGTTGAGACTGGGGTAATTAACATTGTAGAAAAATTAAAACGTAAAACTTTATTAGAACAATGATAAAATAATGGGTAGATTAAAACTAGAATGCTAGCAGCAATAAATCCTGGTTATATATAACGGTTATAATAAGAGAGTCACAGAGTGACTGGTAAGAGCACCAGCTCGTAAATGTTAGTGACTTGGTTTAAAGTGTGTGAGTAGATCCACGATAATGTATGGTCAAATATCAGAGATATATAGAATCACTGTCATTCAGTATTCATATCCTATAGTATATTGATAAGCTGGTATGAGGCTTCAATGGAAATGAAGCCAAATGATCTTTTAGCAGATAGAGTAGTAAAAAAGTTTTATAAACGTTTAGTTAGTAATATTATATTCCACTTTAGTATTAGTTAGGCTGTGCCACCATACATCAACCCGTGGTAGGAAAATATTACAGGAATAGTTTATATAATACTTATTATTATCACTAAGGTAAGATCAATATTGGATGTGACAAATCAGTCACTGGTACCCACCAGCCCTATTAGTGTAACATTATTAGTAAATAAATCCTCTTAGTATATTATAACTATTACTAATAGATAAACTAAAAGTAGTGGATAATATTCACTGTAATTTCTCATAGAACAAATGTATCTTAGTGCTGATATTTGTTGTTATTTATATAAATAGGCATTAATTAATATAGGTATATGTTCAGTGTTATGATACACTGTTGCCAACAATTGCCATATTTAACAGTAACTGAATAATCAGCACGTTTCTAGTAAGTATGAACAAGCTACTATGAGGTTACAGAGGCTGTAAGTATCAGTGAGCTTTACACCAGTATAGATAAACAGATCCTATGCTACTCTGTTAATAACACTTACACCATATCACATTAGGAGTATATGCGGTTAATACGACACCTAATAACGATATCCGTGGTGGTAAGTGTTAACAGTTAAATGCAGGAATCCTGCCAAGATGCTAGCTATACCAACTGAATGATAAGCGGTAAGTCAAACTACGATTAATTAATTAGTATCCATAAATTGCTGCTGCAAGTTTATAAAAAAACGGACTAAAGAGCTCCCATTAGCTCACGGGGAGTGAGCTAATGGGAGCTCTTTAGTCCATTTTTTTATAACATAGAGAGAAAATATACATCTCTATTTGTAGGTTTACTAATGAGGAGAATGGACTATTTATATAATAATACACGTAGGCATTGAGTAAACCTTGGATAGCTAAATGTTAAGTTATATTTGAATAAATGTATCATTGCTATAATAAAAACACCCATGAGATTAAGAAAATCTTACAGACCCATGACTTGAGGTATATCATGAATCAAATGCGCAAAATACTTTTGGGTGCAAATAGTGCATGTGTACTTAATTATAAGGATTTTTGAACTTTTGCTTATTTTAGATACAATAATGGTTATTAGTTGATCCAGTGATGTAATTAATTTATGCTTGTATCCAGTGCAAAATGTATTACAAATACAAAATTTATAAAGTGTCATAAATAATGTGTAATTTCTTATTAATATATACAGTGTATAGGTAATGAATTATGAGCATTATGGTGATTACGCTCATTATGAATTAGAGGATAAAATAAATTACTTCAATAACAAACGGCTAGATTACGAGTTTTGCGTTATGAGTGAAAAAGCAGCGTTATGGGTCATAACGCTGCTTTTTCACTACTGCAGCTATTACGAGTATTGTCAAAAAAGCTGTACCGCACATTTTTTTGGCCGTAACGCAAATTAACTAACGCACCTTTCAAAAAATCCTTTTTCAATGGGACTTCTATAGCGCCGGTATTACGAGTCTGCCTGGGAGGCCAAAAAGTGAGTGGTACAGCCAATACCGCCAAGATTCGTAACGCAATCTAAAGTCAGTAGTTATGAGTATTGTGCTACAAAGCTGTAGCATAAAACGTATAACTAAAGTGTTAAAAAGTACACTAACACCCATAAACTACCTATTAACCACTAAACCGAGGCCCTCCCGCATTGCAGACAATAAAATAAAATTATTAACCCCTAATTTTCCGCTCCCAACATTGCCGCCACTATAATAAACATATTAACCCC
Source organism: Bombina bombina (assembly GCF_027579735.1). NCBI lineage: Eukaryota > Metazoa > Chordata > Amphibia > Anura > Bombinatoridae > Bombina > Bombina bombina. The sequence goes on from NC_069502.1 coordinate 1,011,216,000, forward strand.
TAAACCGCCACACTCCTGCATCACAAACATTAGTTAAATATTATTAACCCCTAATGTGCCGCCCCTAACATCACCGCCACCTACCTACATTTATTAACCCCAATCTGCCGCCCCCAACATCGCCGCCCCTATACTAAATTTATTAACCCCTAAACCTAAGTCTTACCCTAACACCCACTAACTTTAATGTAATTAAAATAAATCTAAATAAAACCTACTATTAATAACTAAATAATTCCTATTTAAAACTAAATACTTACCTATAAAATAAACCCTAAGCTAGCTACAATATAACTAATAGTTACATTGTATCTAGCTTAGGTTTTATTTTTATTTCACAGGCAAGTTTGTATTTATTTTAACTAGGTAGAATAATTACTAAATAGTTATTAACTATTTACTAACTACCTAGCTAAAATAAATACAAATTTACCTGGGAAATAAAACCTAACCTGTCTTACACTAACACCTAACCTGTCTTACATTAACACCTAACCTTACACTACAATTAAATCAATTACCTAAATTAAATACAATTAACTAAATTACAAAAAAAAAAATCATACACTAAATTACACAAAATAAAAAAAGAAATTATCAGATATTTAAACTAATTATACCTAATCTAATTGCCCTATCAAAATTAAAAAAGCCCCCCACAAAATAAAAATGCCCTAGCCTAAACTAAACTAGAAAGAAATCAGCTCTTTTACCTTTAAAAAAAATACAACCAACCCCCAACAGTAAAACCCACCACCCACACAACGAACCCCAAAAATAAAATCCTAACTAAAAAAAAAACTAAGCTCCCCATTGACCTGAAAAGGGCATTTGGATGGGCATTGCGCTTAAAAGGGCATTTAGCTCTTTTTCAAGTGCGCAAACCCCTAATCTAAAAATTAAACCCACCCAATAAACCCTTAAAAAAGCCTAACACTAACCCCCAAAGATCCACTTACAGTTTTTGAAGACCCGACATCCATCCTCAACAAAGCAGCAGAAGTCCTCATCGAAGTTGGCAGAAGTCTTCATCCAAGCGGCCAATAGGATTGAGCTTGCATTCTATTGGCTGTTCCAATCAGCCAATAGAATGCAAGCTCAATCCTATTGGCTGATTGCATCAACCAATAGGATTTTTTCGCCTTTAATTCCGATTGGCTGATAGAATTCTATAAGCCAATCAGAATTCAATGGACGCCATCTTGGATGACATAATTTAAAGTAAACTTCATTCTGCAAGAAGACTTTGATTGAAGAGGATGTTCCATGCTGAATGTCTTGAAGATGGAGCCGCTCCGCGCCGGATGGGTGATAGAAGATTTCGTCTGGATGAAGACTTCTGCGGGCTTGGATGAAGACTTTGGCCACTTGGATGAAGACTTTTGCCAGCTTCTATGAGGATTTCTGCTGCTTTGTTGAGGATGGATGTAGGGTCTTCAAAAACTGTAAGTGGCTCTTCAGGGGCTAATGTTAGGCTTTTTTAAGGGTTTATTGGGTGGGTTTTATTTTTAGATTAGGGGTTTGGGCACTTGAAATAGAGCAAAATGCCCTTTTAAGGACAATGACCATCCAAATGCCCTTTTCAGAGCAATGGGGAGCTTAGGTTTTTTTTAGTTAGGATTTTATTTTGGGGGTTGGTTGTGTGGGTGGTGGGTTTTACTGTTGGGGGGTTGTTTGTATTTTTTTACAGGTAAAAGAGCTGATTTCTTTGGGGCAATGTCCCACAAAAGGCCCTTTTAAGGGCTATTGGTAGTTTAGTTTAGGCTAGGGTTTTTTTTATTTTTGGTGGTTTTTTTTATTTTGATAGGGCTATTAGATTAGGTATATTTAGTTTAAATATCTGATAATTTCTTTTTTTATTTTGTGTAATTTAGTGGTTTTTATTTTTTGTAATTTATTTAATTGTATTTAATTTATGTAATTGATTTAATTGTAGTGTAAGGTTAGGTGTTAGTGTAAGACAGGTTAGGTTTTATTTCCCAGGTAAATTTGTATTTATTTTAGCTAGGTAGTTAGAAAATAGTTAATAACTATTTAGTATCTATTCTACCTAGTTAAAATAAATACAAACTTGCCTGTGAAATAAAAATAAAACCTAAGCTAGATACAATGTAACTATTAGTTATATTGTAGCTAGCATAGGGTTTATTTTACAGGTAAGTATTTAGTTTTAAATATGAATTATTTAGTTATTAATAGTAGGTTTTATTTAGATTTATTTTAATTACATTAAAGTTAGTGGGTGTTAGGGTAAGACTTAGGTTTAGGGGTTAATAAATTTAGTATAGTGGTGGCGATGTGGGGGCAGCAGATTAGGGGTTAATAAATGTAAGTAGGTGGCGGTGATGTTAGGGGTGGCAGATTAGGGGTTAATAATATTTAACTAGTGTTTGTGATGCGGGAGTGCGGCAGTTAGGGGTAAATATGTTTATTATAGTGGCGGTAAGTGTAAGATTATGGGTGTTTATCCTCGGATAAAGTAGAAAAAGATGGCGCTGGTCTCTGCAGAAAATCAATTTCTCTGATGATAAAGAGAAAAAGGCTTGTTGTGTATGTTAAAGCCAAATAAATAATGTTGAATATACTCACTCCTTATATTGCATATGTTCAGCTTGTTAGTAGTGCCTCTCTCTGGAGTTAGAACGATGATGTTCCAAGAGGATATCAATGTAGTTATTTGATAAAGTAAATCCGGCTTGTCACAGCAAAAAGAAGAAGATGATTCTCCAGTTGTATAAAAGTATATATTTATTAATAGCTCTACGCATTTCAACGTACACAACGTCTTTTTCAAGAGCAATTTTTTAAAAAGTTAAGAACAAATGAAAAGTTTGATATGCTATGACTCTCAGAGCCAGTTTAAATACAGATGTGTTGATGTTCCAATTTCCTGTGGAAAACAGGAAATTGAACTCACATAAAATTAACAAACAGATTTTGAGTAAGGTTTATACCCAACTGACATATCTCTTGCATTGCAAAATCAATCATATGCAGTTTTAATTATTTATTATACTGTTTTTTGTAGTTTGGTATGAACATAGACAATTAGCCAATGAAATTGTCCCACTTAAAATACTATCCTATCGGGAATGTTTGTTATTTTAAGTCCTCGTTCGAGCACTATTGTTGTCAAAGTTCCCTTTCAGGTCCGGTGGGATGTCATGTGTTATTATCAGCCAATCCGCTGTTCGCTGATCGTTGTGTGTTGAAGTTTCTATTTCGGATGAGGTTTTGCGATCACATGTTTATGTCAACCAATCCCCAAACAGATGGATAGTTGTGCGAAGTTTCTTTTCAGGTCCGCTTGAGATGTAAATAAGAAGGGGGAAGTCCCGAGTGACGTAGGAAAGTCCAAAACCAAATTATCTGAATGTAACATTCTCTATGGAACAAAGAAAATGAGAAAAACAGTATCCAATCTTATTTTAAAGAATATTTACATCAAGAATACATCCAAATGTGTATTACAATTCTAAATATTTGAAAACATTATCCAGTTCTTAAACCTCTTGTACTGCATATAATTTGTATTAAATATGAAAGCGAATAAATAGTATCTGATCTTATTTAGAAGAAACGTTTATAACAAGATAAATATCCCATTTTTTTTAGATATCAACCGGTTATTAAACCTCTTATACAATGTTTGCCCTGTCTATTTGATGTATTTGCTTTTAGAAAATCAACTTCATACTATGTGGTATAAATATACTGGCAGAATTTTCTTAAAGTGACAGTGCTTATTTAATGTATTTAGTTTTGCAAAATTAAATTGATATGTGATTTCTAATAACAATAAAATTTACTAAAGATATACTAGTAGAATTTTCTTAAAGTGGCAGTGCTTAAGAAATAATAATAAAGACCTAAAAGTGAATAAATCTAATAATTAAAAAGTAAATGAAGTTATTGCATATATAAATATGCATTTTTGTGCAAAGTGTTATTTTATAAGGCTAACTACCACCAAAATAAATATATTCTAACTAAATATCAACATAATAAATATATTTGATTTTTTAAGCATTATACAAAGGCTGCTATTCTGATATATTTATTTAACCCCCAATGGTTGTAAGTTCTCAATGTGTATATCCACCATAGTTCTCTTTTATCTAGTTCATGTTCTAATTGTCCTCCTCTCCAATGAGTGGATACTCTTTCTATTCCCATCCAGAGAAATTTTTTTTTATCAAATTTTTGGCAGGTATTACATTGGAGAGGTACTCCATGATCCTCATGTTTTTTATCTATTTAATTAAGATGTTCTAAGATGTGTGTCTTGAGAAATCTTGTAGTTTGTCCTAAATATTGGATCTTGCAATTACATTGAAGTAAGTATATGACATTAGTAGTTTTACAAGTGATAAACTGTTTAATCATACATGTTTTTCCTGTAATAAATGAAGTGAAGGATTTATGTGTCCTCTTTGTATAATTGCAACCTTTACATCTGCCACACGTATAGAAGCCTTGTATGTTTGAAATAGTTAAAGGGATTTTAGTGGCCATGCCTTTAATTAATGAGGGGGCTAATTTTTGTTTAAAATTACTACCCCTTCTAAAGGTAATTTGTGGTCTGGGAGGTATGCTTTTTCCCAAGAATTCATCATTTTGTAAAACATGCCAATGTTTTTTAATGATGTTTTTGATCTGGTTATGACCAAAATTATAAGTAGTGATGAATCTAGGGAAAGATTGTTGATTTTCTAAATTGGGCTTTCGACTAGTTAAAAGTATGTTACGATCCATATTTTTTTACTATTTGTCTGTCTTGTTCTAATTCCTTTGATTGATATCTCTTTTCTAAGAATCTATTTTTTAACATTTTTGTCTGTTCTTCATAATCCTCTACTCTGTCACAATTTCGTCTTATACGTTGGAATTGGCCTTTAGGTATTGCCTTTATCCATGAAGGATGGTGTTGACTGTCATGTTTGATGTATGTATTAACATCACATTTTTTAAAATGGGTTTTAGTGTGTATACACCCATCAAATGTTATAATGGATAAATCTAAGAAGGTGGCTTCAGTGGTATGTATCTCAGGAGTTAATATGATGTTCATATCATTATTATTAATCAGAGAAACAAAATTATGGGAAGATTCTAAACTACCTTTCCAGATGCATAGTACATCATCAATATATCTCCACCATGTCAACAGGTTCGTCCTGGCCACGTCATTAGACCAAACATATAGATGTTCAAAGTGTTCCATATATATATTGGCGTAGCTAGGGGCGAACCTGGTGCCCATGGCGGTTCCACATATCTGTAAATATTGCCGGTTGTCAAACCAGAAAACATTATGGGTTAACCTAAATTCTATAGCTTTTTTTTATAGTTTTGGAATCAATTTTATATAGAAAGTCATACTCTTGTTCAGATATAATTTCTCTATCAAGTGCTTGAATTAGCATTTCTTGCAGTTCTTGACTAAATTTCTTTTTTGGGGAATGATCTAGAACTTGGTAAGTATTAGTGTCAGACAATATTCTATTAGCTTCTTTTAAATAAAACTCTCTGTCCATGACCACTATACCTCCACCCCTATCCGCTTCCTTGATTATGATGTCTTCTCTTTTATTAAGATTCTTTAGGGTTTCAGCTTCTAATCTAGATAGATTATATAATTTGGGTTGTTGTTGTAAGTTTTCTATGTCTTTTAAAAGTAATTTTCCAAAAACATCTATACAAGAGCCTTTACAATGGCTCGGATAAAATTTAAACTTAGCTCTTGTATTAATTTCTGGTGGAGTGTAGCTTAAAGTTTCTTTTTTGGCAAAAAAATCCTCTTGGAACATCATCGTTCTAACTCCATAGAGAGGCACTACTAACAAGCTGAACATATGCAATATAAGGAGTGAGTATATTGCACATTATTTATTTGGCTTTAACATACACAACAAGCCTTTTTCTCTTTATCATCAGAGAAATTGATTTTCTGCAGAGACCAGCGCCATCTTTTTCTACTTTATCCTTTGTCTATCTCAGTCCCTGGGGAGAAACTGAAAGAAGTCAGAGGTCATACCATAAGGAGAGTATTGTTTCTTAGTACATTGTGTCAGATATTTTGTTTGTTGTCATCTAGCACTATTTCTGTACACATATCTTGGATATTGTAGTGTTTATACCCAGGGTTCATGTTAGGGTGTTAGGTGTAAACATAAATTTTGTTTCCCCATAGGAATCAATGGGGCTGCATTACGGAGCTTAACGCTGCTTTTTGCAGGTGTTAGACTTTTTTTCAGCCGGCTCTCCCCATTGATGTCTCTGGGGAAATCGTTAACGAGCACGTAAAATCAGCTCACTGCCGCTTCAGCAGCGCTGGCATTGGAGTGCGGTATGGAGCTCAATTTTGCTCTACGCTCACTTCTTGCCTGCTAACGCTGGGTTTTTGTAAAACTGTAATACCAGGGAAGTAGGGAAGTGAGCGGTGGCAATAACGTGCAAGTTAGCACCGCACCCCTCATATCGCAAAACTCGTAATCTAGCCGTTAGTGAGTTAGTGAGAATTACTTCAATAACTTAATGAGTTTATGTAATTCTTGTATAGTGCAATAAATAATAAAATTACATAACGTCATGAATTAAACAACTTGTTTGTGATAAAAATATAGTGTATAAACAATCCAATTAAATAAAAGTGAGCATAAAAGTGCATTTGATGAAAATTAAATGTATAATCCAATCTTTTATTGTGTTTTTTTAGCAATAACCATCCCTGGTTGTGTAATAACTATCTAACTCATTATAGTTATGTAAAGAAATTATTATTATCGTTTAATCCATTAGGTTAAATTGAGTTTAAGAGGTATATCCAGTGACTTTCTTCTTTCAAGAGTAACTGTTCAATATGTCCTCCTCTTATTCCTAATCTCACTATTTGAATTCCAAAACAGCAAAATTAAGAGATGTTAGCTTTGTGTTTTTTTTTTTAAAATGAGACGCATTGGTGATGACTTTCTTTTCTTTTAGGTCTTTACAAGCATTTCTGATATTACTCAGATGTTCTAACATTTGGATTCTTAATTTGCGTGAGGTCATGCCGACATAGACCACCTTACAATTACATGTGATCCCATAGATTACTGCCTCTGTATTACAATTAATATGAGAATTAATTGTGTGTATCTTGCCAAATCTCTCAGTGATGGATTTTAGTGGTAGAAGATGTTTGCATATTGACTTGGACTTAACATATCCTTTAGGTTTTTAGATCTTCTGTACCCAACTTGTATTTGATCTCCTAGTATCTTAATAAATGCTGGGTCAGATTTCAGGATTCATAAGTGTTTGTTTAGGATATTTACTACCTCCTTGGTCTGATGAGAGTAAGTCACAATTATTCTAGTTTTTTTCTATCCGTCATCTCAGCCCTTTGTTTTTTTGTTTTTATGCTTTGGTTACTTTGGCTTTTTTTATGTTTCGGTTACTGTAACCTCTTAGTTACAGTCGGTTTTGTAATTCTATTGCCGTTGCTGATATGTTAGATTATCAGAGCAGTTTCTTTTAGTTCGGAGGAATTCCTCTACTGGGAGTGATCTTACTGTATGTGGGCAATGAGCGCTACTTGAGTGCAAGAGTCTATTGGTAGCTGTCTCTTTCCTGTAGATATCAATTCTAATTTCCCCTTCATTGTGTTTGGAGATTTTTAAATCCAAAAAGGTAATGCTCTCTAAACTTTTCTCCCAGGTTAATTTGATGTTGAGGAAGTTGTTATTAAGTAAAGCTAGGAATTCGTCCAGTTTGTTTTGGGGATCTTCCCATAGGAAGAACATGTCTTCTATGTATCTCAACCAAAGTGGAATATGTTCCATAAAGGATACAGTAGCGTCTGAGAAGACAACATGTTGCTCCCGCCACCCCAAAAATAAATTGTCATATGTGGGAGTACATTCCATCCCCATTGCCATTCCTCTTAACTGTAGGTAGAACTGTTGATCATTCAAATACAAAGTAGTTGTGGTGAAGTACAAAATTTAACAATCTGATTGTAAATTTATCGTGCAGTTTGTCCTCATTTTAAAACTTTGGACTGCTTTAATTCCTAATTTGTGATCAATACTCATGTACAGCGATTCCACGTCTGCTGTTATCAAAATAGTATTACTATTAAGTTTGAGATTTTCTAGATATTGCAGTACTTCCATCGTATCGTTCACATAGGAAGACATTTGTGTTACAAATTCTCTTAACCTGAAGTCTATGTATTGGCTAGCTTTATCCATGATATTATTAATCCCTGACACAATAGGCCTACCCGGTGGAATAGTAGGATTCTTATGAATTTTGGGTATTATATAGAAGGTGGGTGATTTGGGATTCTCTACCATCAGGAATTTCTTCTCTTTTGATGTTATTATATTGTTACTTTCAGCCTTGATTCTTAAATTGCTCAGTAGGATTAGAGAAAAGTTTTGAGTAACATTCTTTATTTCTCAATTGTTTGTGTGCTTCCAGGGGATACATTTCTTTAGGCCAAATTACCACGTTTCCCCCCTTATCTGAATTCCTGATTATTACATCATCCAATTCTTTCATCTCTTTTTGAGCCTGCATTTCCTTAGTTGATACGTTTTTGGATGAAGGTTTGGTAGTTAGTTCAGATATTTCCCTGCAAACAATTTCATTATACACTTCTATATGTTTAGAAGTGAACATTTTGGGAACATATTTAGATTTATTTCTTATGTTTGCTCTCCAATATTTGTTAGTATGTTCCTTATTGCTTTGCATTAATTCCTCCATTATTTGTAATGTGAATTTTTCTTCATTTGACCATATTGAATCATTTCCAACGTTTTCATTTGGTGCATCATCATTTCTAATATATTGTTTTTTTTTAGAAAAGGCTTTCTTAGGAATAACTGAATATCTTTAGTGGTTTCAAATTTATCAAGTTGACCAGTTGGACAAAAGGACAGGCCACATGCAAGAATATCTCTATTTTGTTAGATACATTAATAACTTGCATTAGGTCATCCTTATTTGGGAGAATGGGCTTGCAGAGCTCTTGTAAGATTTCCACCTTTTGTTCTCCTGTTTTGTGTCCCTGTTTCTTTTTATTTTGGGATTTGCTCCTTCCTCCCCTTCTGGTGGGTCTCCTTGTAAATCAGAAACTACTGACAATGAATCACAGACACCAAGTACTTCTACACATATGAGAACCAGACAGGACACACGTAAAAGAAAGGATTTTTTAGAGGAAAGTCATAATGCACAAGGAGACCCACCAGAAGGGGAGGAAGGAGCAAATTTCAAAATAAAAATAAAAAGGGACAAAAAACATAAGAACAAACGGGGGAAACCTTACAAGAGATCTGCGAGCCCATTCTCCCAAATAAGGATGACCTAATGCAAGTTATTGGTGATATTAATCAATGGACCCAGCGCAAGTGTATACACCTATTGCTCCCTCAATGGGTTTTCTAGTAAACCTTGTGATAGTCAGTTGTATAAGTAGATGAAGCGAGCGCCAAAAAGGCTAAGGTGAATGCATTTGATAAGATACTAGGAGATAAAAGTCACAGTTTTATTAATATTAAAATTATTAATATTTAGCTTTATTTGTGTTTTATACTGTGTACAATAAAACTGTGACTTTTTATACAATCATCCTTAGCCTTTTTGGTACTGGCTTTGTCTACTTATACAACTAATGCAAGTTATTAATTTATCTAACAAAATTCTTCCTAAAGAACAGAGAGATATTATTGTATGTGGCCTGTCCTTTTGTCCAACTGGTCAACTTGATAAATTTGAAACCACTAAAGATATTCAGTTATTCCTAAGAAAGCTTTTTCTAAAAAAAAACAATATATTAGAAATGACGATGCACCAAATGAAAACATTGGAAATTATTCAATATGGTCAAATGAAGAAAAATTCACATTACAAATAATGGAGGAATTAATTAAAATCAATGAGAAACCTACTAAAGATTGGAGAGCAAGCATAAAAAATAAATCTAAATATGTTCTCAAAAACATATAGAAGTGTATAATGAAATTGTTAGCAGGGAAATATCTGAACTAACTATCAAACCTTCATCCAAAAACTTATCTACAAATGCAGGCTCTAAAAGAGATGAAAGAATGGGATGATGTAATAATCAGTAATTCAGATAAGGGGGGAAACGTGGTCATTTGGCCTAAAGAAATGTTTCTACTGGAAGCAGACAAAAATTGAAAAATAAAGAATGTTTCACAAAACTTTTCTCTAACCCTACTGAGTAATTTAAGAATCAACATAACAAAACGACATTGAAGGCTGAAAATGACAATATTATAACATCAAAAGAGAAGAAATTCCTGATGGTAGAGAATCCCAAATTGCCCACCTTCTATATAATGCCCAAAATTTATAAGAATGCTACTATTCCACCGGGTAGGCCTATTGTGTCAGGGATTAATAATATCATGGAGAAAGCTAGCCAAAACATAGACTTCAGGTTAAGAGAATTTGTAACACAAATGCCTTTCTATGTGAAAAATACGATGGATGAACTGCAATATCTAGAAAATCTCAAACTTAACAGTGATACTATTTTGATAACAGCAGACGTGGAATCACTGTACATGAGTATCGATCACAAATTAGTAATTAAAGCAGTCCAAGGTTTTCTGATGGCATCCTCAAATATGGACAAACTGCACAATGAATTTATAATCAGATTGTTATATTTTGAACTTCACCACAACTACTTTGTATTTGATCAACAGTTTTACCTACAGAAAAGAGGAATGGCAATGGGGACGGCATGTGCACCCACATATGACAATTTATTTTTGGGCTGATGGGAGCAACATGTTGTCTTCTTAGACGCTACTGAATCCTTTGTGGAACATATTCCACTTTGGTTGAGATACATTTACAACGTGTTCTTCCTATGGGAAGGCCCCCAAAACAAACTAGACAGATTCCTATCTTTACTCAATAACAACTCCCTCAACATCAAATTAGCATGGGACAAAAGTTTAGAGAGCATTACCTTTTTGGATTTAAAAATCTCCAAAGACAATGAAGTGGAAATTAGCACTGATATCTACAGGAAAGAGACAGCTACAAATAGCCTCTTGCACTCAAGTCGCACTCATTGACCACATACAGTTAGATCACTCCCAGTAGGGGAATTCCTCCAAACTAAAAGAAACTGCTATGACAATCTAACATATCAGCAATGGGCAACAGAATTACAAAACCGACTGTAACTAAGAGGTTACAGTAACCGAAACATAAAAAAAAGCCAAACAAAGAGCTGAGATGACGGATAGAAAAAAACTATTGTAAATAAATAAGAAGGCAAAGGATGAAACTGCAAGACTAATTGTGACTTACTCTCCTCAGACCAAGGAGGTAGTAAATATCCTAAACAAACACTTAGAAATCCAGAAATCTGACCCAGCATTTGATAAGATACTAGGAGATAAAATACAAGTTGGCTACAAAAGATCTGAAAACCTAAAGGATATGTTAAGTCCAAGTCATTTTGAGAAAAGAAAGAAAAAACTGAATCCTCTTGCACTTGGCAATTTCAAAGGTAGAAACTGCTCAATATGCAAACATCTTTTACCACTTAAATCCATCACTGACAGATTTGGCAAGATACACACAATTAATTCTCATATTAATTTTAATACGGAGGATATAATCTATGGGATCACATGTAATTGTAAGGTGTTCTATGTCGGCATGACCTCACGCAAATTAAGAATCCAAATGTTAGAACATCTGAGTAATATCAGAAATGCTAGCAAAGACCTAAAAGAAAAGAAAGTCATCACCACTGCGACTCATTTTTACAAAAAACACCAAGCTAACATCTCTGAATTTCACTGTTTTTGAATTCAAACAGTGAGATTAGGAATAGTTATATTGAACAGTTACTCTTGAAAGAAGAAAGTAGCTGGATATACCTCTTAAACTCAATTCAACCTAACGGATTAAACGAAAATAATAATATCTTTACGTACCTATAACAAATTAGATAGTTATTACACAACAAGGGATGGTTATTGCTATAAAACACCATCAAAGATTGGATTATACATTTCATTTTCATCAAATGCAGTCTTATGCTCACTTTTATTTAGTTGAATTGTTTATACACTATATTTTTATCACAAAAAAAGTTGTTTAATTTATGACGTTATGTCATGTTATTATTTATTGCACTATACACGAATTACATAAACTCATTAAGTTATTGAAGTAATTTATTTTCATAATGAGCTTATCACCATAATGCTCATAATTAATCACCTATACACTGTAGATATTAATATGAAATAACGCATTATTTATGACACCTTATAAATTATGTATTTGTTATACATTTTGCACTGGATACAAGCATAAATTAATTACATCACTGGATTAACTAATATCCATTATTGTATCTATAATAAGCAAAAGTTCTAAAATGCTTATAACTAAGTACACATGCACTATTTGCATCCAAAAGTATTTTGCACATTTGATTCATGATACACCTCAAGTCATGGATCTGTAAGATTTTCTTAATCCCAGGGTGTTTTTATTACAGCAATGATACATTTATTCAAATATAACTTAACATTTAACTATCCAAGGTTTACTCAATGTGTATGTGTATTATTTTATAAATAGTCCATTCTTCTCATTAGTAAACCTACAAATAGGCCTCGCCTTTTGAAAAAGCCAGAAACCCGGCGAAACATGTCAAGGGAGGGGAGTGAGCTAATGGTAGCTCTTCAGTCTATTTTTTATAAACTTGCAGCAGCAATTTATGAATACTAATTAATTGTAGTTTGACTTAACACTTATCATTCAGTTGGTATAGCTAGCATCTTAGCAGGAATTCTGCATTTAACGGTTAACCCTTACCACCATGGATATCGCTATTAGGTGGCGTATTAACCACATATACTCCTAAGGTGATATGGTGTAAGTGTTATTAACAGAGTAGCATAGGATCTGTTTATCTATACTGGTATAAAGCTCAGCCTTAGTAGCCTATAGTAGCTTGTTCATACTTACTTGAAACGTGCTGATTATTCAGTTACTATTAAATATGGCAATTGTTGGCAACAGTGTATCATAACACTGAACATATACCTATATAAATAACAACAGATATCAGCACTAAGATACAGTTATTCTATGAGAAATTACAGTGAATACTATCCACTAGTTTTAGTTTATCTATTAGTAACAGTTATAATATACTAAGAGGATTTATTTACTAATAATGTTACACTAATAGGGCTGGTGGGTACCAGTGACTGATTTGTCACATCCAATATTGATCTTACCTTAGTGATAATAATAAGTATTATATAAACTATTCCTGTAATATTTTCCTACCACGGGTTGATGTATGGTGGCACAGCCTAACTAATACTAAAGTGGAATATAATGAATATTACTAACTAAACGTTTATAAAACTTTTTTACTACTCTATCTGCTAAAAGATCATTTGGATTCATTTCCATTGAAGCCTCACACCAGCTTATCTATATATATATATATATATATATATATATATATATATATATATATATATATATATATATATATATATATATATATATATATACTATAGGAGATGAATGCTGAATGACAGTGATTCTATATATCTCTGATATTTGACCATACATTATTGTGGATCTACTCACACACTTTAACCAAGTCACTAACATTTACCAGCTGGCACTATTACCAGTCACTTTGCAACTATGCGATTATAACCGGTATATATAACTGGGATTTATTGCTGCTAGTATTTTAGTTTTAATCTACCCATTATTGTATCATTGTTCTAATAAAGTTTTACGTTTTAATTTTTCTACAATGTTGATTACCCCAGTCTCAACTAATTTGGAACACAATTTATTTTTTACATATGCAAATACATATTTTACTTAGACACTGTATAAATGGATCAATCCAAACAACTGTATTGTAATCTTTAGAGGGGGTATATGGTCATTTTATGTTAGAAACTAAGATGGTGTCATATGCTATCCTAACTCTTCAATTTTTAATTTCTGCATTTGAATCCCCATATTTGTTATTCTGTGGCTACAGAGAATCATAACATAAATCATTTTGTTAATATTATTAGCTTTGCAATGTTAAATATATGATTGCATTCCACTGCTTATAGTATTTTAATAATGTGTCCCCTACTGTATAAACACAGTATTTTAAGAATTTTGTTTCCATCAGAATTCAGGATAGATTTTTTTGGCATTAAAATTAATTATGAAGTTTATTAAAAAATAATGGTTGATTTAAAAGTATTACAATATTTCAAACCTGTTTTTTGTTACTATGGGTGGGATCCATTTATCAAGCAGTGGAGCAGCCTGTTAGCCACCAGTTAAGTAATCATCCTCTGAGATGGTGGAGTTAAATCCCTCTGAGCTCATTCCTTTAAGATGAATGACAAGCTCTGCCCATGCGAGATTAGTTGTGCAAGAGCAGGGGGCAGCACTGCACAAGGATTCCCTTGTGCAATCATGAGTGGACAGTTTCTCTAGTTCGGATCCTTTTCCATCTGTTATATGATAAATGTGGGCCTATGTGTATATTTCATCCAATGTGTCCTTAATAAATTGTAGATTTTACCAACTTGGGACTACTTTCCATTGAGGTGGTAAAGTCTTGAAATTTGAGGTAACATAAAATATCTCCATAGAATTTAATGGAGATGCATGTTTTATCACCAATTTTCAGAATTTACCACATCAATTGAAACTAGGGGGTAGATTTACCAATGTCTGCCCGACATGATACGCTGTAGAGTATCATGTTCGACAGACATCGCTGAATGCCGACAGCATACGATGTCCGCATTCAGTATTGCACAAGCAGTTCTAGTGAACTGCTTGAGCAATGCCGCCCCCTGCAGATTTGAGGCCAATCAGGCAGGGGGTGTCAATCAACCTGATCGTATAGGATCGGGTTGATTGCTGTGCGCCGCTCAGAGGTGGCAAATACAGTTAAGGAGCAGTGGTCTTAACACCACTGCTTCTTAACTGCTGTTTCCAGCGAGCCTTAAGGCTCATGTGAAAACAGGGCGAGATGGCCCCATTCGGGCCATCATAAAACGGCCCCTATGCCTTGATAAACAGATCATTTTCACTGAATCACACTAACGTATTGGCCTGAGTTATTGTACCATTTCATAAAAATAATACAATTTACATTTTTAGGTTTATTATGATATTGCTGTTTTATCAAATAATTTAACATGTGCCTGATTATAATTTTTTATTGACAGGCAATTAGTTGTTTGCCAGGGAACCAATAGAAGCCCATGCTGTGCTTGTAATTTTCTATTTTTTGTTTATAAGCAAAATTGTTCTGATTTAGATGCAGATGACAAAACGTTAAATTAATTGAGCAAAGCAAATTAGACACAAGTACATGTTCCAAGTCCAGAAATCCTTCTTAATATGACTGATAGTTAAACTTGAACAAGTATCAGCTTAAAATGCATGTGAATTTTTTGTGTCACTAAATCAAATGACCGGCCTGATCACCCATAGTAATGTGATTTCACTCTCTAATCCTCATCTTTGGCACATAAGCAAGTATGAAATTATTACAAATAACACATTTGGCAGCCCAAAGGTTATACTATTAAAATAAAACCTTAATGGGATAAAATTGAAGAGCTGTAAACTGTCCAAGATTTGTGGTGGGAATATTTTTTTTTTACAGTTGATGGATTAATTCCCGAAATAAAGTAATTAGAGTAAAATTTGTGAGTTTTCTGATAAAACATATATCATTGTTGAAGACTTTTTCAAGGTTAAAAAGTATACACTTTTATTGGCATCATAACATGTCCTTGCAGAGATTGTTGGAGCACATCAATATCTCTTCAAAAGAATATGATAAATATCTTTACTTTTAACATCACTTGTAGAATTTAAAGTAACAATTTCTTACTTTTTTTTAAAAAATACTAACTATACATTTAAAAAAGCAAGTTTTTGATAGTTTCATCTCTTTCTTGGTTGTAGAGTCATGATAATCAGATTTACATAATGTAATTTATCAATGTGGGGCAGACTTGATCTGCTACAATGGATCATGTCCACCCGCACATTGATAAATCGGCCCCTATATCTTGAAACACAGGATGGTTAAAAGGACAGGAAGTGTCAAAGATTACAGGAAGTGGATGTTTCATAAAATATTGAGGGGTGTCTAAGGTGAAAGATGTTAATATCACCAGTGTAGCAAAAGTATTTGTAAGGTCTGTGAGGGTGTGGCTAGTAGGAACCTCTGGTCTAAGGCAGTCATTAAAAAGGTTTGCAGACTGTGGTGCAATTTTATGACATGCCCTCCAGTTGGAAACCATTTTACCCAGGTTGACAACTCCGTTTAAAACCTCAAAATTAAAATTCTCAAAGAACAACCTGAAAAAATAAATAAAAAAATGTTAATACTTTTCAACACTTTAGATCAGGGGTCAGCAAACTTGGCACCCCAGATGTTTTGAAACTACATTTCCTATGGTGCTGATGCAATCTTTAGAATGTCTGAGCATCATGGGAAATGTAGTTCCAAAACATTTGGGGTGCCAAGGTTGCTGACCCTTGCTTTAGATACTTGACGGAAAGTTGACTCCAGGTTTTTGACACACTACAATGTTTGTTATATAATTCAAATAAATAAAAAAAAGGTAAAAAAAACTAGTGATCATATATAGCACTCATGCCTTTTTAAAACTATTTAATAAAAATATATACTAGACTTATGAAAGGATCAAATAAAAAAATATTTATTAACCAAAGAATGTAATGTACCCATCCAAATAAAAGAAGTAACAAATTACACTACTGCACTTAATACTAAGGGGCCGATTTACTAAAGTGCGGATGAAGATGATACGATGTAATGTATCATATCCATCGCACATTGATAAATGCCAACAGCATACGCTTTCGGCATTTATCATTGCACAAGCAGTTCTAGTGAACTACTTGTGCAATGCCGCCCCCTACAGATTCGCGGCCAATTCGCCGCTAGCAGGGGGTGTCAATCAGCCGGGCGGATTGAAGACCGCAGCCTCAGAGGCAGCGGACAAGTTATAGAGCAGCGGTGTTTTGGCTCACATGGAAACAGAGGCATCAAGCTCCATTCGGAGCTTGATAATTTGGCCACTAAGAGTATACACAGTTGACCAATATAAATTAATGAATATGTTTTGTCTTTAATTGCAGATGGCTTTCACACTAAATTTTGTATTTCTCTGATCTTCAGTTGTATTAATTTGCTTGTAACCAACTGTTTGGAAATTACATTATAGGTAAACTAATCAAACCTTCCTTATAATGAGCTTAATAAGCATAGTCACACTCATTTTTTATCCCATTAGGGGAAATAGTGTCTAGAACTCTAGTTTTGTGCTGCAGTAAAATGTTATCCAGATATCTTCCCCAAATTCCCAGGTCAACATTTTCTGTAAGTCTAAAACATTTAGGCCTAGATTACAAGTGGAGCGCTATTTATATTATCTCAACATATATAAATATATTTATATCTCTGCTCTGCCTGTTTTCTTATACTACATATTGTAGGGGTTTTTTTTACATCTCTCAAACCCCTAAAGATTTTATGACACACCTTCATCTTTCTGTACTTAGGCCTTTCTGTTATTTTAACTATCCTGTATTTCCCAATATAATTTAAAGATGCATCATACTGATCAGTTTTGTTTTAGATCTGAGGAAGGGGAAGAAACTCTGAAAAGCTTGTCTTTTTTAAATGAATCGTTAGTCCAATAAAAAAACTATTACTACCTAAAGCAATACTGTTTTTATTTTGAACAGACATACACACACATAGGATACAGAAATGCCAACGCTCAAATAAATGTTCACAGCTAAGTTAAAATCAAAAATGTTTGTTTTTAACTTAGCTGTGTACATCAAAACAAGTGATGGTTTTTCTTTGTGTTGTGTTTGATATTTAAATGATTTTTCCTATGGGATTTGAACCCAGACGTCTCATGGGTTAACTAAAAGATATTAAGCTCTTCCTGTTGCAGTCATCCTATCCTTGTTTTGTCCACATGTTTTATAACACCCTGTATACTACTACAGAATCTTTTGGTGCATTAAAAAAAGATACTAATAATGATAACAATAACAGTTGTAGAAAGAAATTTTTATGTTAGAAACATATTATCTACAGTATATAGTGTGATATATTTATTTAAATATATGACATTTCTAAATGAAACACTTTTATTCATATCATTTCTAACAATAACTCACTCTAACATTTCTGCACATAACAAAAATCCTTCCAGGAACCCCAGCTTGAGTGCATTGAACTCTTTTTCTTTATATACTCAAAATTAGAACAATATGCACATCATAGTGTAAAGTTAACTCTTAAGAAAAAAATAAAACATCCTCCATGCTTGCAATTGTGGTGTTTCATGCATAAAAAAAACATCCATTCAGGACGTCTGGACTTTAATCTTCCAGTTACTCAACCCTTTAACGACAGACAATGTACCCTATCCAAAGGATGTAAGAGCATGGGTTTCATCCAACAGCTGGCAGACCCAGCTGTTACAGCCCTGGCAGCCCCTTTTGAAAGGCATTTTTTGGTGTATTTTGCTTTGTTAAGGGGTTCATTTCCCCTGCAACTACTAATGTGCTTAGAGGAATATGGCTATAGCTCACTGATGAGGCTCAATGAAGGTCAAAACAATTGCTATGTTGCTTGTTCAGAGAGGAAATACATGGTATTTCGGCACTTGGCTGACCTTAATAGGTGGAATCAGACTGATATACTACAGGAAAGTTCTACTCTGTGGAAATCATTACTGGGCTAAAAAGAAGCTATACCTAGGTGGTAAATTGCTAAAGAACAAGTTAAAAAGTTATTGAGCTGTTTTTTGTCTGTTCCTGAGAGTGCGCTTCTCTCTCTGTGTATTATGACTCCCTAAGGGGAAGAAGGGCAAAGAGATCTGGAAGCCTTGCTCAGTGTGCTTAGAGAAATATGGCTGCACCTTACTGACGAGGCCCAATGAAGGCTGAAACAATCATCTGGGGTTGCCCCTGTTCCTTGCAGAGAGGAATTGTCTGGAATTTCTTTGCTGGGCTGACCTTAAAAAGGTGGGATCAGATTGATACTACAGGAAAGTTCTACTCTGTGAAATGCATTACTGGGCTAAAAAGAAGCTGCACCCAGTAGGTAGATCACCATAGTAGAAGCTATCAAGTTATTGAGTTGGTTGTTCGATCCTGAGAGTACACTAGTACACTTCTTTCTGTATATACAACCATACCTAAGTGCACTGTGTGTACACTCTATTTCAAAGATGTCTCTTTGGCCAAGATTGAAACCAAGTGTGTCAACCGGGATCTTTTATAATCAAAGGTATTCAAAGTATTGACCTCAGTAAAGTAGAATTTTATAAGTGCAACTTCTAAATTTTCAACATCAACTTTTGGTAAAATAAGAATACTTTACTAATACCTTCGATTAAAGTTATTTAGTGAAAACAAATATACTAAATCAAAGTAAACATAAAAAGAAACAGGCTGTGTAAAACACAGCAAACAACTTACTTATTTTCTTGCAAAATGAGCACTAAGAAATTATCAGTGTAGCGCCACTGCCCCCAGCTTGATGAGAGAGCTGACATGTTTATAAATTAAATTGCATTCTGTTCTCTTCTGAGCATGGGCAAAACAGACTTCCTGTTTTTCTTGTACTCAGCAAATTGTAAATCAATCTAGATATGCCTTCCTGTAGAGACCCCAATCCAGTTGTAGGGTTGTGACAGGACGTAATGGACACTGCACAAATGAAATTTAAATAAAAAACAAGAAATATTGATTTCTATAAAGTATAACCCACTGCTTAGTGTTTTTTTAAATATAACAATGAAGCCTTCCAATTTGTAGTGCACTTTGAAAAAAAAAAAATTGTACTACATACTGCTGTCTCCTGTTTTAGGTTTGTTTAAAGTATGTAAAAGCCAAAAGAAACAAATGCACATTGCACACACAGAATCCAAATAGGATGAAAACAAATGTATTAATAAAAAGGGTAAATTGTCACTTGTGTTTTTAACACCTTGTATATCTGCTATAAAATGAAATACAGAGACGTCGTATCCCCAGCGTTAATATAAACAGCAAGTGCAGTTCAAATGGTAAGTTCAACCTTCCTAGTGATGTAAGTCCACAACATCCAATGTATATGTCACCACATAGACTTTATCATTTATCCCATACAGGTAGATTACGAGTTTTGTGTGCTACAGGGTTTTTAACGACCGCAATAAAAGTGGTGTTATTTCACCCTCTATAGCGCAGCCATTACAAGTTTTTAAAAAGCCGGCTTGTGCAGGCGATATGGTTGCGTTGAGCTCCATACCGCACTAAAAACAAGTGCTGTTTTGACGTGCTCGTGCACGCTTTCCCTATAGACATCAATGGGGAGAGCGGGTCAGAAAAAAACTCCTGCGATTGCGGAATGAAAATCTCCGTAACGCAGCCCCATTGATGTCTATGGGGAAAAGAAAAGTTATGTTTAAACCTAACACCCTAACATAAACCCCACGTATAAACACCCCTAATCTGCTGCCCCCAAGATTGTTGACACCTACATAATGTTATTAACCCCTAATCTGCTGATCCCAATATCACCGCTACCTAAATAAATCTATTAACCCCTAATCTACTGCTCCCAAAATTAATGCCACTATACTAAAGTTATTAACCCCTATTCCCCTGAACCCCAACATCGCCCACACTATAATAAATCTATTAACCCCTATTACGCCGCTCCCCGACTTTGCAGAAACTAAATAAAGCTACTAACCCCTAAACCTCTGGCCTCCCACATCACTACCACTAAACCTATTAACCCCAAAACCGCCAGCCCCCCACATCACAACAACCTAAATTAATATATATTAACCCCTAAACCTAACCCTCACCCCAATGTAACCTAACACCCCCTAACTTTAACATAATTAAAATAGAGCTAAATCAAATTTACAATTATTAACTAAATAATACCTGAAAACTAAATACAGGTAGCCCTCAGTTTACGCCGGGGTTAGGTTCCAGAAGGAATGCTTGTAAATTGAAACCGTTGTAAATTGAAACCCAGTTTATAATGTAAGTCAATGGGAAGTGAGGGAGTTAGGTTCCAGACCCCTCTCAAAATTGTCATAAGTAACACCTAATACATTATTTTTAAAGCTTTGAAATGAAGACTTTAAATGCTAAACAACATTATAAACCTAATAAAATAATCACACAACACAGAATATATAATTAAACTAAGTTAAATGAACAAAAACATTTGCTAAACAGCATTATAAACCTAATAAAAATAATCACACAACACAAACTTTACTTGCATTTTTCTGCAAACAGTTCTTTCTATGCATTCCATTCTGGACTGATTTATAGACAGGAAGATCTTGTTCCTTTTAAATCTGCTTGATAACTCAGGTCTGGTTAAACTGATTAATTTCAGCTTGCTTGGCTTTGCTGCAACACAAGCGGACAGCTCCACCTACTGTCTATTTTAATAAATGCACTGCTTCTCAATGCTTTTCAATAGCAGTCACATGACTGGAAAAAAAGGTTGTTATTCTGAAACGGTGCAAATTGAACCGTTGTAAACCGAGGGCCATCTGTACATACTTACCTGTAAAAGAAAACATAAGCTAACTACAATATAACTAATAGTTGTATTGTAGCTAGCTTGAGTTTTATTTTTATTTGATAGGTAAGTTTGTATTTATTTTAACTATGTAGACTAGTTAGTAAATAGTTATTAACTATTTACTAACTACCTAGTTAAAATAAATACAAACTTACCTGACAAATAAAACATAAGCTGCCTTACACTAACACCTAACATTACAAAAAATAAAAAAACACTAAAATTACAAAAAATAAAAAAAACTACCATTACAAAACATAACAAATGAAATTATCCAAACAATAAAAAATATTCCTATTCTAATACCCTGTTTAAAAAAAATGCACCCCAAAATAAAAAAAAAGCCTAATCTATAATAAACTACCAAGGGCCCTAAAGTTAACAGATACAAAACAAAACAAACACCCCCTAACAATATACAAACCCCCACCACCCAAAACCACAAAATACAAATAAATTAAAACTTAATCTACCCACTGTCCTGAAAATGGCATTTGTATGGGCATTGGCCTTAAAAGGGCATTCAGCTCTTTTGCTGCCCATTAAAAATAAAAAATGGCTATTCTAAAAAAACAAAAACAAAACAAAAAAAAACATTACACAAAATAACAAACGAATTATCAAAAATAATAAAAATTATTCCTATTCTAATACCCATTTAAAAAAAAACACCCCAAAATAAAAAAATCTAATCTAGAATAAACAACCAATAGCCCTTAAAAGAGCCTTCTGTAGGTCATTGCCCTAAGTTAAACATCTTTTTTACCTGAAAAAAAAAATACAAAGCCCAACTAACAATACAACCCCCCCCAAACCCACAAAATAAAAAAACTATCTAAAAAAAAATAATCTACCCATTGCCCTGAAAGTGCATTTGTATGGGCATTGCTCTTAAAAGGTTATTTAGCTCTTTTGCTTTACCCTGAAAAGGGCATTTAGCTCTTTTACAAAAAGCACAAACCCAAAAAGGTTTAAAAAATCATAACACTAACTCCCGAAGATCCACTTACAGTTGTTGAAGTCATCTTCATCTTGGTGGCTCCATCTTTATCCAGGCGGTGTTTTTTTTTAGTTTAGGGTTTGGGCTTTTCGTAAAAGAGCTAAATGCCCTTTTCAGGGCAAAGCAAAATAGATAAATGCTCTTTTAAGGGCAATGCCCATACAAATGCCCTTTTCAGGGCAATGGGTAGCTTAGGTTTTTGTTAGAGTTAGGTTTCTTATTTTGAGGGGTTGGTTGGGTGGTGGGTTTTACTGTTGGGGGGGTTGTATTGTTTTTTACAGGTAAAAGAGTTGTTTAACTTAGGGCAATGCCCTACAAAATTCCCTTTTACGGGCTTTTGATAGTTTATTGTAGGCTAGGGTTTCTATATATTTTGGGTGGGCTTTTTTATTTTTATAGTGCTATTAGATTAGGTGTAATTCTTTTTTATTTTTGATAATTTTGTTTGTTATTTTTCGTAATTTAGTGTTTGTTATTTTCTGTAATTTAGTATTTTTAATTTTTTGTAATTTTGTAAGTTTGTAATTTTTATAGTAGTGCTAGGATTTTTAAATGTGTATTTTAGTTTAATTTAATTGGTAGTTAGTTTAATTTTAGTTTAAAAGTTATATTAGTTTAATTGTTAGTTTAAACAAATGCCTAGATTTAGAGTTTGGCGTTAGCCGTCAAAAGCAGCGTTAAGGGGTCCTAACGCTGCTTTTTACCACCCGCTGGTATTTAGAGTCAGGCAGGAAAGGGTCTACCGCTCACTTTCTTTCCGCGACTCCAGGCTACCGCAGATCCCCTTACGTCAATTGCGTATCCTATGTTTTCAATGGGATTTGCCTAACGCTGGTATTTGGAGTCTTGGAACAAGTGAGCGGTAGAGCCTCTACCGACATGACTCCTACCGTAAAAAAAAGTCAGTAGTTAAGAGTTTTATGGGCTAACGTGGGAACATAAAGGTCTTAACTACTGTGCCCTAAACCACCGCACTCCCACCTCGCAAACACTATAATAAATAGTATTAACCCCTAATCTGCCCTCCCTAACATCGCCACCACCTACCTACAAATATTAACGCCTAATCACCTGCCCGCAATGTTGCCGCTACTATAATAAAGTTATTAACCCCTAAACCTAAAGTCTAACCCTAACCCTAACACCCCCCTAAGTTAAATATAATTTAAATTAATCTAAATAAATTTACTATCATTAAATACATTTTTTCTATTTAAAACTAAATACTTACCTATAAAATAAACCCTAATATAGCTACAAAATAATTATTAGTTACATTGTAGCTATTTTAGGATTTATATTTATTTTACAGGCAAGTTTGTATTTATTTTAACTAGGTACAATAGCTATTAAATAGTTATTGACTATTTAATAGCTACCTAGTTAAATAATTACAAAATTACCTGTAAAATAAATCCTAACCTAAGTTACAAATACACCTAACACTACACTATCAATAAATTAATTAAATAAATTAACTACTATTAGCTAAACTAAAATACAATTAAATAAACTAATCTATAATACAAAAAAAACACTAAATGAAAAAAAGCCCTACCCTATTCTAAATTAAAGTAATCAGCTCTTTTACCAGCCCTTAAAAGGGCCTTTTGCGGGGCATTGCCCCAAAGTAATCAGCTCTTTTACCTGTAAATAAAAATACAATACCCCCCCCAACATTACAACCCACCACCCACATACCCCTACTTTAACCCACCAAAACCGCCCTTAAATAAACCAAAAATTAACCCCCTGAAGATCTCCCTACCTTGAGTCGTCTTCACTCAGCCAACCGGGGCAAGAAGATGTCCTCCATCCAGTAGAAGTCTTCATCCAACCGGGGCAAGAAGAGGTCCTCCATCCGGTAGAAGTCTTCATCCAAGCGGGGTCTTCTATCTTCATCCATCCGGAGCGGAGCCATCTTCCAGCCAGCCGACGCAGAGCCATCCTCTTCAACCGACGGACTAACGTCGAATGACGGTTCCTTTAAGGGACGTCATCCAAGATGGCGTCCCTTGAATTCCGATTGGCTGATAGGATTCTATCAGCCAATCGGAATTAAAGTAAGAAAAATCTGATTGGCTGATTCAATCAGCCAATCAGATTGAAGTTCAATCCGATTGGCTGATCGGAAGATGGCTCCTCTCCGGATGGATGAAAATAGAAGACCCGGCTTGGATGAAGACTTCTACCGGATGGAGGACCTCTTCTTGCCCCGGTTGGATGAAGACTTCTACCGGATGGAGGACCTCTTCTTGCCCTGGTTGGATGAAGACTTCTACCAGATGGAGGACATCTTCTTGCCCCGGTTGGATGAAGAATTCGGCTCGGCTGAGTGAAGACGACTCAAGGTAGGGAGATCTTCAGGGGGTTAGTGTTAGGTTTATTTAAGGGGGGTTTGGGTGGGTTAGAGTAGGGGTATGTGGGTGGTGGGTTGTAATGTTGGGGGGGTATTGTATTTTTATTTACAGGTAAAAGAGCTGATTACTTTGGGGCAATGCCCCGCAAAAGGCCCTTTTAAGGGCTGGTAAAAAAGCTGATTACTTTGTAATTTAGAATAGGGTAGGGCATTTTTTATTTTGGGGGGCTTTATTATTTTATTAGGGGGCTTAGATTAGGTGTAATTAGTTTAAACTTCTTGTGAATTTTTTTTATTTTCTGTAATTTAGTGTTTGTTTTCTTTTGTATTATAGATTAGTTTATTTAATAGTATTTTAGTTTAGCTAATTGTAGTTAATTTATTTAATTAATTTATTGATAGTGTAGTGTTAGGTGTATTTGTAACTTAGGTTAGGATTTATTTTACAGGTAATTTTGTAATTATTTTAACTAGGTAGCTATTAAATAGTTAATAACTATTTAATAGCTATTGTACCTAGTTAAAATAAATACAAACTTGCCTGTAAAATAAATATAAATCCTAAAATAGCTACAGTGTAACTAATAGTTATATTGTAGCTATATTAGGGTTTATTTTATAGGTAAGTATTTAGTTTTAAATAGTAAAAATGTATTTAATGATAGTAAATTTATTTAGATTAATTTAAATGATATTTAAGTTAGGGGGGTGTTAGGGTTAGGGTTAGACTTAGGTTTAGGGGTTAATAACTTTATTATAGTAGCGGCAACGTTGCGGGTGGGAGATTAGGGGTTAATATTTGTAGGTAGGTGGTGGCGATGTTAGGGAGGGCAGATTAGGGGTTAATACTATTTATTATAGTGTTTGCGAGTCAGGAGTGCAGCTGTTTAGGGGTTAATACATTTATTATAGTGGCAGTGAGGTCCGGTCTGCAGATTAGGGGTTAATAATTGTAGGTAGGTAACGGCTACTTTGGGGGGGGCAGATTAGGGGGTAATAAATATAATATAGGTGTCGGCGGTGCCCGGAGCAGCAGATTAGGGGTTATTAATAAAATGCAGGTGTCAGCGATATGTCGGGGTCGGCAGATTAGGGGTTAATAAGTGTAAGATTAGGGGTGTTTAGACTCGGGTTCATGTTAGGGTGTTAGGTGTAGATAGGTGTAGGTGTAGGTAAACTTAGAAAGTGTTTTCCCATAGGAAACAATGGGGCTGCGTTAGGAGCTGAACGCTGCTTCTTTGCAGGTGTTTTTTTCAGCCAGCTCAGCCCCATTGTTTCCTATGGGGATATTGTGCACAAGCACGTTTTTCCAGTTTACCGCTACCGTAGGCAACGCTGGTATTGAGGGTTGAAGAGGAGCTAAATTATGCTCTACGCTCCCTTTTCTGAGGCTAACGCAGCCATTCAGACAACTCTAAATACCAGCGTTGTCTTATGGGTGCACTGGAAAAAAAAGCAGCGTTAGCACCGCGGGTCTTTACCGACAAAACTCTAAATCTAGGCGTTAGTTTTTTTACTTTGAAAGGTACGTTTTAATTTAATTTGAGATAGGGAAATTGTAGTTTTAATCTAAAGTTAGGGGGCGTTAGGTTTAGGGGTTATTAGTTTAAATTAGTTTATTGCGATGTGGGGGGCTTTTGGTTTAGGGGTTAATAGTTTAATTTAGTATATTTTGTTGGAGGGCTTGCGGTTTAGGGGTTAATAGGTTAATTATAGTGGCGGCGGTGTAGGAGTTAATAACTTTAGTATAGTGGGGGCAATGTGGGCGGACGGCAGATTGGGGTTAATAATATTTAAATAGTGTTTGTGATGCGGGAGGGTGGCGGTTTAGGGGTTTATAATTTTATTATAGTGGTGACAATGTCGGGGAGCGGCGGAATAGGGGTTAATAAATTGTATTAGTGGCGGCGATGTTGGGAGTGGCAGATTATGGGTTAATAAGTTTTTTATAGTATTTGCAATGCGGGAGGGCCTCAGTTTAGGCGTTAATAGGTCGTTTATGGATGTTAGTGTACTTTTTAACACTTTAGTTATGAGTTTTATGTAAAAGTTTGTGGCGTAAAACTCATAACTACTGCTCTCAGGTGGCGTTACGGATCTTGTCGTTATAGGCTGTAACGCAAGGTTTTTAGCCTCCCAGAAAAACCCGTAATACCAGCGCTATGGAAATCACATGCAAAACGTCATTTTTATGAGTGCGGTACTGACGTTGTGTTACAGGCTAAAAGGCTTGCGGTACAGTTATACCGACAAGACTCGTAATGGCTGCTTTACTGTTTTAACACTGAAATTACCATTTTTTTAAGCGTTAAAAGACGAGAGCTCAAACTTGTAATCTACCTGAACGTTAGGTCCTGTTAGTTGCTCAGCTTTAACTCCTTGAAAACTGTATGTATATCTGGCTGATACTGATTATAGAAATCATTATTAAAAATTATTATAGATGCCATAAAAAAGTAAAAAAATATTAATAATAATTATAAAAAAATAATAATAGATGTTCTAAAAAATTATAAATAAATCATAATATATATATATATATATATATATATAAATATATATATATATATATATATATATATATATATATATATATATATATATATATATATATTCATATATTCTATGAATTATTTAGAATTTTTTTAGAACGTCTATTATATTATTTTTATAATTATTAATATTTTTTAGCATTTCCATAACGTATCTTAAGATAACTAATTCTAGCTGTGCGCTAACCGGACACTGCGTTAGACTTAAAGGGCCATTATACACTAATTTTTTCTTTGCAGAAATGTTTTGTAGATGATCTATTTATAAAGCCAATAAAGTTTTTTTTACATTTTTTTTTATAATTTTGCTTATTTTTAAAGAACATTGCTCCTAACCAAGCCCCAAAGTTTTATTTGAATACTGTCAGCTACCTTCTCGAGCTTGCTCCTGTTTGTTTAAAGGGTCTTTTCATATGCAAAAGAAAGGGGAGGGGGGAGTGTCTTATTTCCCACTTGCAGTGGGCTTTCCAACAGCCTTTTCAACAGAGCTAAACTGAAAGCTTCTAAGTACGTTTTTAAACCATTTTATACTGGATTTTTATATCAGTATCTGTGCATCTTATTCTTTATAGTAGTGTCTATTACATGCAGTTATATGAAAATGAGTGTATGCTGTCCCTTTAAAGCATGAAACCAGAAGTGCATTATGCATATTATACATTTCTATGTTCTTCACATAGAAAAAAAAATGTATTTTTTATTAATAAATATATAGAAATATCTATTTAAAATAAAAGTAACATTATCCTGTATTTTAAGAACAAATGTTAAATATTAATAACTCCTCTTGGGTTAGTGCGCAAGCGATAAGTGTTTTTTATTCTGCGCTCTCTATTGAAGTTTATGGGGAGAAAAAGTTAGCGAGGTCGCCATATCCGAGGTCCTGAAGTTAGTAAGTACCGGGTTTCGCTCGTGCACAAAACATACTTTCAACTTGTAATATGCATGCTAACCCTCGCAAGCTAAAAGATTAAGATTACTACTAGCGAAGTCTACCCTCGAGCGGGAGCGCTAAAAAGTACAACACTTGTAATCTAGCTCTTTATAAGCATAGCACTATGGTCATTTCCTGCCTTCTTCTAGTCATGGATTCCACCATGTTGAAGTCTATCACTATATTGCATTGCTGATGTGTTTGCACATTTGCAGCAGCTCACCCTCAGATACCTGCAGTGTAACCTAGGTTTCAAAATGACTGCACCCATGATTAGAGTAAGGTGCATGAAATGGCTTTAGTGTAAAATGCTTTCACTTCCCATTTTTCATAGATATAGATTCTTTCATATGGATCATGGATTTTTCTGAAGTACAATGTCTATTTTTAAGTAAAATGTATCTTTGCTGCATATATCTAATACATAGATGATTGAAGGAGATGTTTTTTTGTTTGGTTTATTTCTGAATACACTATTGACTTATTTATACATATATTACATTGCGTAATAACATAAATTATGCCTGATAATTTAATTTCCATCATGGGGACGAGAGTCCACTGCTTCATTCATCACTTTTGGGAATTAAGAACCTGGCCACCAGGAGGAGGCAAAGACACCCCAGCTAAAGGCTTAATTCCTCACCCACTTCCCTCATCCCCCAGTAATTCTGCCAAGGGAACAAGGCACAGTAGGAGAAATATCAGCGTATAAATGGTGCCAGAAGAACTAAAAATAAATTTGGGACCGTCCACTGGAGAAGGGGCGGGCGCAGTTGACTCTCCTCCCCATGATGGAAATTAAATTATCAGGTATGCATAATTTATGTTTTCCATCTAAAGGGGGGGAGAGTCCACTGCTTCATTCATCACTTGTGGGAATAAATACCCAAGCTCTAGAGGACACTGAATGAAGAAAACAGGAGGGTAAAGGAGGCAGACCCTATACTTAGGGCACCACAGCCTGCAGATCCTTTCTCCCAAAAGCTGCTTCCGCCGAAGCAAATATGTAAAATTTGTAAAATTTAGCAAAAGTATGTAAGGATGACGATGTAGCCGCCTTAGAAATCTGCTCCCTAGAAGCCTCATTCTTAAAGGCCCAAGAAGAAACTACAGCTCTAGTCAAGTGAGCCATAATCCTCTGAGGAGGCCTGTGTCCCACTGTCTCATATGCCAGATGGTTCATACTCCTCAACCAAAGGATAGAGAAGTGGCAGAGGCCCTTTGTCCCCTGCGCTTGCCCGAATACACCACAAATAAAGGCGAAGTTTGTCTTAACACCTTTGTGGCCTGAAGATAAAACCTTAGAGCCCGAACCACGTCCAGATTATGAAGTAACCACTCCTTCGAAGAAGAAGGGCTAGGACACAAAGAAGGAACTACTATTTCCTGATTGATGTTGCTACTCGACACCACCTTGGGAAGGAATCCCAATCCAGTGCGAAGAACAGCCTTAATGGCATGAAAAACCAAGTAGGGAGGCTCACATTGCAAGGCTGCCAACTCAGAAACTCTGCGCGCTGATGCAATAGCCAGTAATAATAGGACTTTCCATGAAAGAACCTTAATGTCAAGTGCATGTATAGGCTCAAACAGAGCCCTCTGCAAGACCTTAAGAATCAAGTTTAAGCTCAAAGGAGGAGCCAGATTCCTGAAGACAGGCCTGATCCTAACTAGAGCCTGAACAAAGGACTGAATGTCAGGAAGCTCTGCAAGCTACTTATGCAACAGTACAAACAAAGCCGAGATCTGTCCCCTTAGGGAACTGGCGGCAAGCCCCTGATCCAGACCATCCTGGAGAAAGGCCAATATCCTAGATACCTTGACCTTGTGCCAAAAGTATTCTCGTTCCTCACACCAGGACAAGTAGGTCCTCCACACCTTGTGGTAGATGCGTCTAGTGACCGGCTTCCTGGTCTGGACCAGAGTGTTGATCACTCTCTCCAAAAAACCTCTCTTAGCTAAGAATAGGCGTTCAATCTCAATGCAGTCAGCCTCAGAGAATCGATATTTTGATGAAGAAAAGGACCTTAAACTAGTAGGTCTTTGCGACAATGTAACCTCCATGGCGGATAGGACGACATTGCCACTAGATCCACAAATCACATCCTCCTCGGCCACAATGGAGTAATCAGAATAGCCAAAGCTCGCTCCTGCTTGATGCGGGCCACTACTCGAGGTAGGAGAGGCAATGGTGGAAATATGTAGATTAGGTTGAAGTGCCAGGGTACCACTAAAGCGTCTGTCAGTTCCGCCTGGGGATCCCTGGATCGCGAACCATATCTGGGTAGCTTGTAATTGAGTCTGGATGCCATGAGATCTATTTCCGGCATCCTCCAGCTGCTGCAGATCTCCACAAACATCTTGGGGTTGAGAGCCCATTCCCCTGGATGAAACGTCTGTCTGCATTTCCCTGGATGAAACCTCTGTCTACTCAGAAAATCCACTTCCATGTTGTCCATACCCTGAATGTGGATCGCTGAGAGTGAACAATTGTAAGTCTCTGCCCAGTATACGAGATACTTCCCTTATTGCTAGGGAGCTTCTCGTCCCCCCCTTGTGGTTTATATAAGCCACTGAGTGGATGTTGTCCGATTGGAATCTGATGAACTGGGATGACTCCATAGGGGGCCAAGCCTTCAGAGCATTGAAAATCACTCGAAGTTCCAGAATGTTTATAGGTAGACTTGATTCCTCTCGAGTCTGCCTTGTGCTCGTCTGGCACCCCAAACAACTCCCCAACCTGATATTTCACATCCATGGTTACAATCTCCCAGGATGGTGTCAGGAAAGAAGTCCACTGGGATGACTGACCCGTTCGGGTCCACCAAGATAGGGACTCCCTCACTGGTCTTCCCAGAGAAATCTGTTGGGACAAGTCTTAATGGTCACCATTCCATTGTCTCAACATGCACAGCTGCAGAGGTCTGAGATGTAACCTGGCAAATGGAATGCTGGATATCATAAGCCCGATTATCTCCATACATCTGGCCACAGAAGTCCTGGAGGATGTCTGTATGGCTAGACAGTTTGATGCCAGCTTGCAACGTCTCTTGTGTCTCGAATGATCCTCTGCCAGACTGTAGGATGGAGCCTGGACCAGGATATCATCCAGATACGGGACCACCACAATTCCTCTGGCTCTCATCACTGCAAGAAGAGCTCCCAGAACCTTTGTAAAGACTCTTGGGGCTGTTGCCAGACCAAATGGAAGGGTGACTTGTTCAGGGCTTTTAGGTCTAGGATTGGATGAAACATGCCCTCCTTCTTTGGGACCACGAAAAGGTTTGAGTAATACACCAGACCTCTTTCTGCATGAGGAACTTGGATGATTACCCAGAGAGATGAGAGATACCTCACACATCCCAGGAAGGCTTTTCTCTTTTCTGGTTTTAAAGAGATGTTTGACAGAAGGAACCTGCCTCTGGGCGGATACAAAACCTATCTTGTACCCCTGGTCGACGACCTCCAGGACTTAAGGGTCTGTAACATCTCCCCTTCAAAACCCTGCAAAAAGAGATAGTCTGCCCCCTACCTGGTCCAAGGATGGGTCGGGGGCTGCCCCTTAATGCCGACTTTGACTCGGCGGGCTTCTTGTTCTGCTTGGACTTATTCCTAGAGTTTACTGGCTTCCAAGCTCCCTTGGATTGCTCAAACTTTGTGGAAGGCTGCTGATGCTGAGACTTGTCTGCACGAAAGGGACAAAAAATAGAACCCTTAGGTTTGGCTTTCTTATCCTGAGGTAAGAAGGTGCCCTTGCCACCCATGACTGTAGATATAATAGAATCCATGCCCAGGCCAAACAAAATCTTTCCTTTGAATGGAAGGGAAAGCAAGCGAGACTTAGATGCCATGCCTGCAAGCTAAAACAGAAAATCCTGATGTCTTAGCATTCAGGCGAATAATCTGCATGTTAGCATCACAAATGAATGAATGCGCTACACGGCTTTGATTCGATCCAAAATCTCCTCGAGGGGGGTCTCCACCATTGCTGCTAGTGCGTCACACCAATAGGTAGCTGCCCCAGCCACTGCAGCGACAGCCGCCACCGGTTGGAAAAAGAAACCCGTCAGTTGGAACATCTTCCACAACATAGACTCCATCTTCTTACCCATGGGTTCTTAAAAAGAGGAGCTATCCTCAAGCGGAATGGTCGTTCTCTTAGCGACTGTGGAAATAGCACCATCCACCTTAGGGACGGTTCCCCACAGTTCAAGCTGTGCATCTGGAATGGGGAAAAGCTTCTTAAAAGAAGACGAGGGAGAAAAAGCCAAACCTAGTTTCTCCCATTCATTTTTAATAATGTTCACCATTTCGATAGGAACCGAGAAGGCCTGGGGCACTACCCTGTCCTCGTAAACCCTATCCAACTTAGGGATCAAAGGTTCCTCCGGTATCTTCGGCTCCGGAACCTCCAGTGTAGCAAGCACTTACTTCAGAAGGAAATGCAAATGCTCCATCTTAAACTTTAAATCTGGTTCCTCCTTGGACGGAAGCCTAGAAGTAGACGATTCCGCTTCAGAGGCAACACCCTCCAACAATTCTGAATTGTCCTCCTCCACGGATAATCTGTCCGAGATATCCAGTGGAGTCGAAGACCCCTGAGATGGATAGCTGTGCCGTACCCTCCGCTTGTGCTTAGTAGGCCTAGGCATTGCATTTATGGCTGCAGAGACCGCCATCTACAACTGATTGTCAAAATCTGGAGGCCAAAGGGCCCTCCCACGGGAGGGTTAGTAGTGCCCTGGGGAACTGCATGTGTAGTCAGAGATGCTTGTAGGGAACGCACCTCGTGGGACGGAGAACCCTCAGAGGTGGACGACTCTGTAGTACTAAATACTTTCTTCTTTTTGGAACTAGTAATATTGTCATAACATGTGGAACAGAGTTGAAATGGCGGTTCCACTGGAACATCCTCATAGTATACACAGTTAGTAGTTTAGATAAAGAAGGATTCTCCCCCAACATATCAGAGTCCTCCATAGCTTGCGCTTTTATTATTGACTTGATGATTAATTAAATGGCACCTTTATATCCCAATAGTTGGGGCACTCACCACCTCCTATGACCCGGACTACCAGAAACAGCTTTCGTCTCCTCCGAACAAAGGTTGAGAAAGAGGAAGTTACTGAGGCCACACCCGGTCACACGGAGTGCCATGCAGGACCACCCCTGCACTGAGCAAGAAACACGCCAAAAAAATCCTGCCTCTTTCTCTCTAACTGTTCCACAATGACAGAGCCTCACCTCACACAAGTGCAGTAAAAACACACAATAAACATTATTATGATTATCAAAATCCTCCCTGTTCTATAACCTCCTTCCGAGGGTATTACCCTAGATTCTATACTGATAAAGGAGTCACACTGTGACCCTGTCTTCTTGCGTTATCACATATAAATATATATATATATAAATGAAATGATCTTACCAGAATCAACGCTGTGGAACAGGAACACATCCCTTCAAGTGTGACAGGTTACTAGCGTCACTCCTGACATGCGGCTAGATTACGAGTTTTGCGCTATGAGTGAAAAAGCCTCATAACGCTGCTTTTTCACTACTGCTGGTATTATGAGTTTTGCAGGTATAGGTGTACCGCACACTTTTTTGGCCGTAACGCAACGTAACTACCGCACCTTTCAAAAAGTCTTTTTTCAATGGGACTTCCATAGTGCCGGTATTATTGTGTCCTGCGCCTCTCTCCTTTCTCTCTTTTCTCCCAGCTTGATGAGGATGGATGTCCGGTCTTCAAAAACTGTAAGTGGATCTTCGGGGGTTAGTGTTAGGTTTTTTTAAGGGTTTATTGGGTGGGTTTTATTTTTAGCTTAGGGTTTGGGCAATGGAAAAGAGCTAAATACCCATCCAAATGCCATTTTCAGGGAAATGGGGAGCATAGTTTTTTTTAGATAGGATTTTATTTGGGGGGTTTGGTTGTGTGGGTGGTGGGTTTTACTGTTGGGGGGGTTGTTTGTATTTTTTTGACAGGTAAAAGAGCTGATTTCTTTGGGGCAATGCCTTGCAAAAGGCCCTTTTTAGGGCTATTGGCAGTTTAGTTTAGGCTAGGGTTTTTTTTATTTTGGGGGCTTTTTTTATTTTGATATGGCTATTAGATTAGGTTTAATTAGTTTAAATATTTGATAATTTCTTTTTTATTTTGTGTAATTTAGTCTTTATTTATTTTGTAATTTAGTTAATTGTATTTAATTAATGTAATTGATTTAATTGTAGTGTAATGCTAAGTTTTATTGTAAGACAGGTTAGGTTTTATTTTACAGGTAAATTTGTATGTATTTTAACTAAATTTATTTATTTGTATTTATTTTAACTAGGTAGCTAGTAAATAGTTAATAACTATTTACTAGCTAGTCTACCTAGTTAAAATAAATAAAAACTTGCCTGTAAAATAAAAATACAACCCAACTAGCTACTTTGTAACTATTAGTTATATTGTAGCTAGCTTAGGGTTTATTTTACAGGTAAGTATTTAGTTTTAAATAGGAATTATTTAGCTAATGATAGTAATTTTTATTTTGATTTATTTTAATTACATTAAAGTTAGGGGTGTTAGGGTTAGACTTAGGGTTAGGTTTAGGGGTTAATAACAGTATAGTGGCGGCGGTGACATTGGGGGTGGCAGATTAGGGGTTAATAAGTGTAGGTAGGTGGTGGCGATGTCGGGGGCAGCATATTAGGGGTTGATAAGTGTAATGTAGGTGGCCGCAATGTCGGGGGCGGCAGATTAGGGGTGTTTAGACTCAGGGTTTATGTTAGGGTGTTAGGTGTAAACATAACTATCCTTTCCCCATAGGAATCAATGGGGCTGTGTTTTACGGAGCTTTACTATTGCAGGTGTTAGGCTTTTTTTTAGCCGGCTCTCCCCATTGATGTCTAAGGGGAAATCATGCATGAGCACGTAAAACCAGCTCAAAGCAGCGCTAGTATTTGTGTGTGGTATGAAGTTTAACGCTGCCATATTGCCTGCTAACGCCGGGTTTTTGCAAACCTGTAATAGCGCGCTATAGGGATGTGAGCGGTGGAAATAACTTGCAAATTATTACCGATCCGCTCATAAAGCAAAACTCGTAATCTGGCCGATGGACTTGAGAGAAGAAAAGCAGGCAGCGAAACTCAACGCTGATTGCTTAAGGAGCTGTTAATATGAGTCGGAGAATTCCCTCTGCATCTCCGGACTTTAATTTTCACCCATGATCTCACTGAGAGGCTGACAGAACTACTTAAAACTCCAGTCTCATTACGTAGAGTACTACCCTCCATAAGAGACTCCTCCGAATCTTCCGACACTTCTCTGCCAACCTCCTGTGATGAAAGGCAAAGAATGACTGGGGGATGAGGGGAGTGGGGGAGGTATTTAAGCCTTTGGCTGGGGTGTCTTTGCCTCCTCCTGGTGGAGACATTTGATTTATTCATATTTATTAAGATTCTTAAATGGAAATAAAATCCAAAAGTTTTTCCCCCAAGATTTAAATAAAGCTAACTTTCCAATTTACATCTATTATCTAATTTGCTTAATTCTATTGGTATGCTTTGTTAAAAAGCATAGCTAGGTAGACTCGGGAGCTGCTGATTGGTGGCTGCACATATATGCGATTGCAAGAGAAGGTGACTATAGCAGCGCCAGAGGCTAAAGTATCACTAAGGTCAACTAAATGAGTGAGCTATACCAACTAACCATAAATATACATAGTGTTATCAAATGATCAGATGCACCTAAAGATATATATAAAAATGAATTTAATAATAAAAAAAAAAATACAATCTAACTAAATGACATCATAGAGGGTTAAGGCAAATCTTTACCTAAGTGGGCATTTTGTAACGAATCATACATGCTTAGGTAAAGATTTGCCTTAACGGGACACTGAACCCAATTTTTTTCTTTTGTAATTCAGAAAGAGCATGCAATTTTAAGCAACTTTATAATTTACTCCTATTTTCAATTTTTCTTCGTTCTCTTGCTATCATTATTTGAAAAGAAGGCATCTAAGCTTTTTTTTTGTTTCAGTACTCTGGACAACACTTTTTTATTGGTGGATGAATTTATCCACCAATCAGCAAGGACAACCCAGGTTGTTCACCAAAAATGGGCCGGCATCTAAACTTACATTCTTACATTTCAAATAAAGATACCAAGAGAATGAAGAAAATTTGATAATAGGAGTAAATTAGAAAGTTGCTTAGAATTTCATGCTCAATCTGAATCACAAAAGAATTTTTTTTGGGTACAGTGTCCCTTTAACCCTCTATGATGTCATTTAGTTAGATTGTATTTGTTTGTTTTTTTTTGTTTTTTTTTATTAAATTCATTTATATATATATCTTTAGGTGCATCTGATCATTTGATAACACTATGTATATTTATGGTTAGTTGGTATAGCTCACTCATTTAGATGACCTTAGTAATACTTTAGCCTCTGGTGCTCCTTTAGTCACCTTCTCGTGTAATCTCTTTATATAGATTTTGTTAGGAAATCTAATATAGTGAGCTCGTATTCCACCTAGGTAGCCAGTTACTATATAATTTGCTGCACATATATGCCTCAGGTTATTGGCTCACCCATCTACATTGTTGATTCTTCAACAAATGATACCAAGAGAGTGAAGCAAATAAGGCAATAGAAGTTGTATTCTCTATCTGAATGATCACAGAAAAAAAACTTTACATTGTATGTCCCTTTTAAAAAAACACAGAAAAAAGAAATGTCACAAAAGAAAATGTTGATGCCTCAGTTGGAAAGATGTATCTACCTATAACCTCAGATTATATATATATTACAAATGGGTGCACATGTTGTTCATTCATTTAATTTTTTATTGCATGAAGCTTAAAGGGACATTGTGCTAAAAAAACCTCTAACATGCATATGAAAAAACATAATATATATATATATATATATATAGATATATAGATATATATATATATATATATATAGAGAGAGAGAGAGAGAGAGAGAGAGAGAGAGAGAGAGAGAGAGAGAGAGAGAGATAGATAGATAGATAGATAGATAGATAGATAGATAGATAGATAGATAGATAGATAGATAGATATCCGTAATTAACTAAGAGAGAAATTACAGTTTCAGACACTGAAGAGGGGCTGTCACACAGGAAGTGAGATGTCACTTTTAAAAAGTAACAGTGTTTACCTTCTTGAATAGAAACAAAAGCAAAACACAGACTCTATAGTAAACATACTTAATTAAGTGCTGGGTGCTCTCATGCTTGTGACATCTGATACACTTAACACCTGCAGTGACACTTCCTCAGTGACTCCAAGAATTAAAACAAAGTTACATTTTA
The DNA here is from genome assembly GCF_027579735.1 of Bombina bombina. NCBI lineage: Eukaryota > Metazoa > Chordata > Amphibia > Anura > Bombinatoridae > Bombina > Bombina bombina. The sequence goes on from NC_069502.1 coordinate 1,011,253,878, forward strand.
TAGATGATTGATTTGTTTCTTCAGATACTGCATGTTTTACTATGAGTCCCCTGAGGTCACATGCTGCAAACATAACATGTATTAAAGGGACATGAAACCCAATTTTTTTCTTTCATGATTTAGAAAAAGCATACAATTATAAACAACTTTCTAATTTACTTCTATTATCTATTTTGCTTCATTCTCTTGATATTCTTTGCTGAAAAGCATATCTAGATATGCTTAGTAGCTGCTGATTGGTAGCTGCACATAGATGCCTCCTGTGATTGGTTCACTGTGTGCATTGCTATTTCTTCATTAAAGTATATCTAAAGAATGAAGCAAATTAGGTAATAGAAGTAAATTGGAATATTGTTTATAGTTGTATTCTCTACCTTAATCATGAAAGAAAATATTTGGGTATAGTGTCCCTTTAACTGTTGTTTAAATATTTGATAATTCAAATGAAATAGTTCTTTCAATTTCAATATTTAATTGCAAAAAATTTAATGGAAATCTCCTAGTAATATTTTTGCCCGGAAGGTTAAGAAATCTTTTAGTACTTTTTTATGCATTTTTGTATTCAAAATCAAGCAGGGTAAGAAAACTTAGCTTAAAGGGACACTGAACCCAAATTTTTTTCTTTCATGATTCAAATAGAGCATGAAATTTTAAGCAACCTTCAAATTTACTCCTATTATCAAATTTTCTTCAATCTCTTGGTATCTTTATTTGAAATGCAAGAATGTAAGTTTAGATGCCGGCCCATTTTTGGTGAACAACCTGGGTTGTTCTTGCTGATTGATGGATAAATTCATCCACCATTAAAAAACTGCTGTCCAGAGTTCTAAACCCAAAAAAAGCCTAGAGGCCTTCCTTTTCAAATAAAGGTAGCAAGAGAACGAAGAAAAATTGATAATAGGAGTAAATTAGAAAGTTGCTTAAAATTGTATGCTTTATCTGAATCACGAAAGAAAAAATTTGGGTTCAGTGTCCCTTTAAACATATTATCATTCAGCACCCTTTGTAAAGTGCATATGTGGACCAAAAGTATACAGTCACTCAGTAATTTTGTTTTTCATTTTGTTAATTGTATTACCTGAGATCATGCAAGAGGACATTTCCTCTTTATAAAAGGCTTAAACCTTATTAAAAGCTATTCATGTAAATGACAGCATTGAAGACAGCAACATAAAAATGTAATGTTAGCATAATAATGCTGATTGTATAGGTGCCATTTATATTACCAGTGTTTTCATATAGTGATATTGTGACACGTCCCTCCGAGTACCTCTCGCCTCCAAACGTAGGGTTCATTTCCATTGAGCTGTAATTAGGCTTGCACAAGGACGCAAACAGATAAATATGCTGTCGAAAGCAATTTCGTTTATCGTCTGCTTCCTATGTCGCATTATGGTGTATAGGGTATGCCTGAAACTTAAGTTAAGGAGCAGCGGTCATAAGACCGCTGCTCCTTAACTCATCTGTCAACTCTGTGGTGGTAGACAGCCATCATCCCGATCGGATACGATCTGGATGATTGACACCCCCTGCTAGCGGCATTGCACAAGCATTTCACCCGAAATGCTTGTGCAATGATACATGCAGACAGTGTATGCTGTCGACATTTATCAATGTTGGGTGGACATGATCCTTTACAGCAGATCAAGTCTGCCCGACATTTGATAAATCTACCTATACCTCAATATCGGCTGCCGAAAAAATTCTCGTGTCCCATAGAAAGTGTTTGAATCCGTTAAGCAATAACTTATACCAGGTTTCCAATGAAAGTGCAAACCGTTAACACACAGTTGGAGGCTGTCGATACATTAATAAAAATTACACCCAGCTCAATTAGGTATAAAAGAGGAAAAATGACCTTATTGAGATCTATTTCCAATTTACATTTTAAAACTTGCTTATTCTTAAAAAATACAGGGAGTGCAGAATTATTAGGCAAGTTGTATTTTTGAGGATTAGTTTTATTATTGAACAACAACCATGTTCTCAATGAACCCAAAAAACTAATTAATATCAAAGCTGAATAGTTTTGGAAGTAGTTTTTAGTTTGTTTTTAGTTATAGCTATTTTAGGGGGATATCTGTGTGTGCAGGTGACTATTACTGTGCATAATTATTAGGCAACTTAACAAAAAACAAATATATACCCATTTCAATTATTTATTTTTACCAGTGAAACCAATATAACATCTCAACATTCACAAATATACATTTCTGACATTCAAAAACAAAACAAAAACAAATCAGTGACCAATATAGCCACCTTTCTTTGCAAGGACACTCAAAAGCCTGCCATCCATGGATTCTGCCAGTGTTTTGATCTGTTCACCATCAACATTGCATGCAGCAGCAACCACAGCCTCCCAGACACTGTTCAGAGAGGTGTACTGTTTTCCCTCCTTGTAAATCTCACATTTGATGATGGACCACAGGTTCTCAATGGGGTTCAGATCAGGTGAACAAGGAGGCCATGTCATTAGATTTTCTTCTTTTATATCCTTTCTTGCCAGCCACGCTGTGGAGTACTTGGACGCGTGTGATGTAGCATTGTCCTGCATGAAAATCATGTTTTTCTTGAAGGATGCAGACTTCTTCCTGTACCACTGCTTGAAGAAGGTGTCTTCCAGAAACTGGCAGTAGGACTGGGAGTTGAGCATGACTCCATCCTCAACCCGAAAAGGCCCCACAAGCTCATCTTTGATGATACCAGCCCAAACCAGTACTCCACCTCCACCTTGCTGGCGTCTGAGTCGGACTGGAGCTCTCTGCCCTTTACCAATCCAGCCACGGGCCCATCCATCTGGCCCATCAAGACTCACTCTCATTTCATCAGTCCATAAAACCTTAGAAAAATCAGTCTTGAGATATTTCTTGGCCCAGTCTTGACGTTTCAGCTTGTGTGTCTTGTTCAGTGGTGGTCGTCTTTCAGCCTTTCTTACCTTGGCCATGTCTCTGAGTATTGCACACCTTGTGCTTTTGGGCACTCCAGTGATGTTGCAGCTCTGAAATATGGCCAAACTGGTGGCAAGTGGCATCTTGGCAGCTGCACGCTTGACTTTTCTCAGTTCATGGGCAGTTATTTTGCGCCTTGGTTTTTCCACACGCTTCTTGCGACCCTGTTGACTATTTTGAATGAAACGCTTGATTGTTCGATGATCACACTTCAGAAGCTTTGCAATTTTTAGAGTGCTGCATCCCTCTGCAAGATATCTCACTATTTTTTACTTTTCTGAGCCTGTCAAGTCCTTCTTTTGACCCATTTTGCCAAAGGAAAGGAAGTTGCCTAATAATTATTCACACCTGATATAGGGTGTTGATGTCATTAGACCACACCCCTTCTCATTACAGAGATGCACATCACCTAATATGCTTAATTGGTAGTAGGCTTTCGAGCCTATACAGCTTGGAGTAAGACATCATGCATAAAGAGGATGATGTGGTCAAAATACTCATTTGCCTAATAATTCTGCACTCCCTGTATGTGTTGTAAATACGGGTATCTTTGTTTTTGTTTCTTTTTAGAGGTGATCACAGGTAAGGAGCGCAGACATTAAACGTACATTTTATAGTGTATGGTCGGGTTACAATAGCAACTAACTTGAATTCTAAGAAATCCAATGTTGCTGGAAGTGTTAACTCAATGGGGGGTAGTTATCAAGCCGTCTACTTTTCTGGCTTCGCCGGCCCAATACGCCCGCCTAAGCTCGCCTACCTTCGCCACCGCGGACCTGAAAAAATACGCCTAAGTTATCAAATAAAGCTGTCAAAAAGCCGCGGGGCGATGAGCAGTGGACTGTGAGAGTTATCACTCATCCGATCTCGCTGCTCTTCGGCTTTTTCCCAGCTTTATTGCTAGCCTGTCACTAAGCACTCACACTAAACTACACTGTTCTATCCCTATACCGGCGCCCCCAGAGCCTCCCGCAACTAAATAAAGTTACTAACCCCTAAACCGCCACTCCTAGACCCTGCCGCAAGTCTTATAAATGTATTAACCCCTAAACCGCCGCTCCTAGACCCCGCCGCAAGTCTTATAAATGTATTAACCCCTAAACCGCCGCTCCCGGACACCGCTGCCACCTACAGTATACCTAGTAACCCCTATCCTGCCCCCCCTAAACCGTCGCCCTCTATAATAAAGTTATTAACCCCTATCCTGCTGATCCCGCACCTCTCCGCAACTAAATAAATAGTTTAACCCCTAAACCGCCACTCCCTGAACCCGCCGCAACCTATATTAAACCTATTAACCCCTATCCTGCCCCCCCTACACCGTCGTCACCTATAATAAATTTATTAACCCCTAATCTGCCTCCCCTACACCGTCGCCCCCTATAATAAATTTATTAAACCCTATCCTGCCCCCCACTACGCCGCCGCCACTGTAATAAAATTATTAACCCCTAAACCTAAGTCTAACCCTAACCCTAACGCCCCCCTAACTTAAATATTAATTAAATAAATCTAAATAAATTAACTCTTATTAACTAAATGAATCCTATTTAAAGCTAAATACTTACCTATAAAATAAACCCTAATATAGCTACAATATAAATAATAATTATATTCTAGCTATCTTAGGATTTATTTTTATTTTACAGGTACCTTTCAATTTATTTTATCTAGGTACATTAACTATTAAATAGTTATTAACTATTTAATAGCTTACCTAGCTAAAATAAACTGAAATTTACCTGTAAAATAAATCCTAACCTAAGTTACAATTACACCTAACACTACACTATACTTTAATAAAGTATTCCTATTTAAAAATAAATACTTACCTGTAAAATAAACCCTAAGATAGCTACAATATAATTAATAATTATATTGTAGCTATCTTAGGATTTATATTTATTTTACAGGTAACTTTGTATTTATTTTAGCTAGTTAGAATAGTTATTAAATAGTTATTAACTATTTAATAACTACCTAGCTAAAAGAAATACAAAATTACCTGTAAAATAAATCCTAACCTAAGTTACAATTAAACCTAATACTACACTATCATTAAATTAATTAAATAAACTACCTACAAATAACTACAATTACATACAATTACATAAACTAACTAAAGTACAAAAAATAAAAAAAGCTGTTACAAAAAATAAAAAAATAAGTTACAAACATGTTAAAAATATTACAACAATTTTAAGCTACTTACACCTAATCTAAGCCCCCTAATAAAATAACAAACCCCCCCAAAATAAAAAAATTCCCTACCCTATTCTAAATTAAATAAAGTTCAAAGCTCTTTTACCTTACCAGCCCTTAAAAGGGCCATTTGTGGGGGCATGCCCCAAAGAAAACAGCTCTTTTGCCTGTAAAAGAAAAATACAACCCCCCCAACATTAAAACCCACAACCCACATACCCCTAATCTAACCCAAACCCCCCTTACAAAAACCTAACACTAATCCCCTGAAGATCATCCTACCTTGTCTTCACTCAGCCGAGCAGCGATGGAACCGAAGTGGACATCCGGAGCGGAAGAAGTTAATCCTCCAAGCGGCGCTGAAGAAATCTTCCATCCGATGAAGTCATCATCCAGGCGGCGCTGAAGAAAAGTCTTCGATCCGGCCGATGTCATCTTCAAAGAGGCGCTGAAGAGGTCTTCTATCCGGGCGATGTCATCTTCCAAGCCGGGTCTTGAATCTTCCTCCCGCCGACGCGGAACCTCCTTCTTCACCGACGGACTACGACGAATGAAGGCTCCTTTAAGGGACGTCATCCAAGATGGCGTCCCCTCAATTCCGATTGGCTGATAGGATTCTATCAGCCAATCGGAATTAAGGTAGGAAAATTCTGATTGGCTGATGGAATCAGCCAATCAGAATCAAGTTCAATCCGATTGGCTGATCCGATCAGCCAATCAGATTGAGCTCACATTCTATTGGCTGATCGGAACAGCCAATAGAATGCGAGCTCAATCTGATTGGCTGATTCCATAAAAAATATTCCCTACCCTATTCTAAATTAAATAAAGTTCAAAGCTCTTTTACCTTACCAGCCCTTAAAAGGGCCATTTGTGGGGGCATGCCCCAAAGAAAACAGCTCTTTTGCCTGTAAAAGAAAAATACAACCCCCCCCCCAACATTAAAACCCACCTCCCACATACCCCTAATCTAACCCAAACCCCCCTTACAAAAACCTAACACTAATCCCCTGAAGATCATCCTACCTTGTCTTCACTCAGCCGAGCAGCGATGGAACCGAAGTGGACATCCGGAGCGGAAGAAGTTAATCCTCCAAGTGGCGCAGAAGAAATCTTCCATCCGATGAAGTCATCATCCAGGCGGCGCTGAAGAAAAGTCTTCGATCCGGCCGATGTCATCTTCAAAGAGGCGCTGAAGAGGTCTTCTATCCGGGCGATGTCATCTTCCAAGCCGGGTCTTGAATCTTCCTCCCGCCGACGCGGAACCTCCTTCTTCACCGACGGACTGCGACGAATGAAGGCTCCTTTAAGGGACGTCATCCAAGATGGCGTCCCCTCAATTCCGATTGGCTGATAGGATTCTATCAGCCAATCAGAATTAAGGTAGGAAAATTCTGATTGGCTGATGGAATCAGCCAATCAGAATCAAGTTCAATCCGATTGGCTGATCCGATCAGCCAATCAGATTGAGCTCGCATTCTATTGGCTGATCGGAACAGCCAATAGAATGCGAGCTCAATCTGATTGGCTGATTCCATCAGCCAATCAGATTTTACCTACCTTAATTCCGATTGGCTGATAGAATCCTATCAGCCAATCGGAATTGAGGGGACGCCATCTTGGATGACGTCCCTTAAAGGAGCCTTCATTCGTCGTAGTCCGTCGGTGAAGAAGGAGGTTCCGCGTCGGCAGGAGGAAGATTCAAGACCCGGCTTGGAAGATGACATCGCCCGGATAGAAGACCTCTTCAGCGCCTCTTTGAAGATGACATCGGCCGGATTGAAGACTTTTCTTCAGCGCCGCCTGGATGATGACTTCATCGGATGGAAGATTTCTTCAGCGCCGCTTAGAGGATTAACTTCTTCCGCTCCGGATGTCCACTTCGGTTCCATCGCTGCTTGGCTGAGTGAAGACAAGGTAGGATGATCTTCAGGGGATTAGTGTTAGGTTTTTGTAAGGGGGGTTTGGGTTAGATTAGGGGTATGTGGGTGGTGGGTTTTAATGTTGGGGGGGGTTGTATTTTTCTTTTACAGGCAAAAGAGCTGTTTTCTTTGGGGCATGCCCCCACAAATGGCCCTTTTAAGGGCTGGTAAGGTAAAAGAGCTTTGAACTTTATTTAATTTAGAATAGGGTAGGGCATTTTTTTATTTTGGGGGGGGGTTGTTATTTTATTAGGGGGCTTAGATTAGGTGTAAGTAGCTTAAAATTGTTGTAATATTTTTAACATGTTTGTAACTTATTTTTTTATTTTTTGTAACTTAGCTTTTTTTTTTGTACTTTAGTTAGTTTATGTAATTGTATTTAATTGTAGTTATTTGTAGGTAGTTTATTTAATTAATTTAATGATAGTGTAGTATTAGGTTTAATTGTAACTTAGGTTAGGATTTATTTTACAGGTAATTTTGTATTTCTTTTAGCTAGGTAGTTATTAAATAGTTAATAACTATTTAATAACTATTCTAACTAGCTAAAATAAATACAAAGTTACCTGTAAAATAAATATAAATCCTAAGATAGCTACAATATAATTCTTAATTATATTGTAGCTATCTTAGGGTTTATTTTACAGGTAAGTATTTATTTTTAAATAGGAATAATTTATTAAAGTATAGTGTAGTGTTAGGTGAAATTGTAACTTAGGTTAGGATTTATTTTACAGGTAAATTTCAGTTTATTTTAGCTAGGTAAGCTATTAAATAGTTAATAACTATTTAATAGCCATTGTACCTAGTTAAAATAAATTGAAAGGTACCTGTAAAATAAAAATAAATCCTAAGATAGCTAGAATATAATTATTATTTATATTGTAGCTATATTAGTGTTTATTTTATAGGTAAGTATTTAGCTTTAAATAGGATTCATTTAGTTAATAAGAGTTAATTTATTTAGATTTATTTAATTAATATTTAAGTTAGGGGGGCGTTAGGGTTAGGGTTAGACTTAGGTTTAGGGGTTAATAATTTTATTACAGTGGCGGCGGCGTAGTGGGGGGCAGGATAGGGGTTAATAAATTTATTATAGGTGGTGACGGTGTAGGGGGGGCAGATTAGGGGTTATTAAATTTATTATAGGTGGCGACGGTGTAGGGGGGGCAGGATAGGGGTTATTAAATTTATTATAGGTGGCGACGGTGTAGGGGGGGCAGGATAGGGGTTAATACATTTAATATAGGTTGCGGCGGGTTCAGGGAGCGGCGGTTTAGGGGTTAATACATTTATTATAGTTGCGGTGGGCTCCGGGAGCGGCGGTTTAGGGGTTAATATGTATAGAGTAGCTTGCGGTGGGCTCCGGGAGCGGCGGTTTAGGGGGTAATAACTTTATTTAGTTGCGGCGTTGTAGGGGGGCAGATTAGTGGTGTTTAGACTCTGGGTACATGTTAGGGTGTTAGGTGCAGACAGCTCCCATAGGAATGAATGGGATGTCTGTCAGCAGCGAACTTGTACTTTTGCTATGGTCAGACTCCCATTGATTCCTATGGGATCCGCCGCCTCCAGGGGTGGCGGTTTGAAAACCAGGTACGCTGGGCCGTAAAAGTGCCGAGCGTACCTGCTAGTTTTTTGATAACTAGCAAAAGTAGTGAGAATGTGCCGGACTTGTGTGTGGAACATCTGGAGTGACATAAGAATCGATCTGTGTCGGACTGAGTCCGGCGGATCGAAGCTTACGTCACAAAATTCTACTTTTGCCGGTCTCGAGCCTTTGATATCTAAGGCGTATCAGCCTCGCCACAAATACGCTGCGGAATTCCAGCGTATTTGAGGTTGACGGCTTGATAACTAGGCCCCAATGTTAACTTAAGCCTACACAAAAAAAAAAAAAAAACTATTGCATTCACTGCGCTAAATATGTTTATAGAAACCTGGTACTAAAATGGAGCTGTAAACTTCTTTTAGCTGTTGACAACTTCGGTACCTTACAGCGGCATTTTCTTTGGCTCAATAGAAACGAACCCTTAGTTGTTAAAGGCTAATATAGCAAATTATATCTGACTGGGAGGTGCAATTCCAACATATCTGTAATTTTAATTAGATCAATGTTAAGCAGATATTTGTACAGCAAATTAGAGCTAGTGTGTGTACAAAGTCTATGCAGGTTACCCATTATCTATTAAAAAGACAGGAGGGCAAGACCTTATGTCAAGGGCTGTACCACCTCTCTAAAGAACCCTAATGACATCACATGAACAACATTTAAAGTTGTTGGCTTTGCATTCAGAGATCATTTACACATGTTGTTTGAGCATGAATATTCCTCCTTAATGTAACAAACTTCTTGCTTAGGGAACATATTTTGTCTCCTGTCATTCATTTCATTAAAAATATTCATCCAAATGCATTTTAGTCACCATGATAAGCTTAAACCCTGCTCTGAGGACAAAACACAGTTAAAAATAACTTTACATATCCTTTAAATCATACAGATTCTGTAAAAAGATCAATTTGATGTTTTTCATGCTTGAATTTGAGCTTTTCAAAGATATGTCATTTTTTGTCCTCAAGTGTGGCTTGTACCATTGTGATTAAATAGCACCTGGATAAATATTGCTATTGAAATGAATGACAGGAGCAAAAATAAGTTCCTTAAACAAGGTGACCAGTCTGGATTAGATCACTTGGAAATTGCCTAAAGGAAACAAGTGGGCTTGGAATCGTTTTTGACTATTTCTAAGTAATAAAGAGTTTTCCTCTATGCAAAAGATTCCTCCATTTTTCTCACCACCAACTTTTCAACCTGTTTTGCATTACAAGGAGGTGTTAGATACTGGAATCCTCCTCTGTTTTGTAACTGTATAGGTAGAGTATACTCCAAAGGATGACTTTTCTATGATTGGATAATGTTCCACTCTACTGCAGGGTTTTGTTACAAGTATTGATTAATACGACATATCCACAGATGAGCAAAACAGTACACAGAAACAAACTGTAGCCCTCCACATGGGTCACTAATGGCGGATTCAATCCAAATCATTATAAATGGTTAAGCAGTTTTTCTTACTTTCACTATAAAGTATTATGCTTAATAGTAACCTTTTGTGTTCATTGGACTCCTTATGAAAATGATTGTTTATATAGTACCAGAACAACAACATATTCATAACAGGTATATTTGTCAAATAAATATGAGACAGAAGGACATTCTGTAAGCAGTGTTTCATTAGAAATAGGAACTATAGGAATTACTAAAATAACCTTCATATTTCCCCTGACAGTGTGAAGTAGAAGAGTTCAATGACTACACCTTTACAGGATAGTGATGGCAGCACCAATATCTCCATATAGCTGTCGGTAAGGAAGCTGTTTACTTTATTCATCTTTCCAGTCCCCTTCATCACCAGACATGTTATCATAATTAGCTACTTTCTCCAAGTCACCTGAGTCCTCTTCAACAAGTGCATTATTGTATAAAAATCATTACCAGAATCTTTATTCTACAAAGAAATTACAACACCGTCACAAAAATCAGTTCACAGTTGTACACAAACCGAGCCAGAATCTTTCAATCTATGAAGTCATCTTCCTTATTCTTTAATCAGTGTATTGTATCCTTTAGTTTGCAAATAATCATCTCAACTTTTAGTCAACATTAAAATAGCCCAAAGCAATGGCTTTCTAGGGCTCAGTAAAGATAAAATTGTTTTAAGTCGGTAGATGTTCACTCTCTTTAAACTGGGTCATAGCTTAGTAACTACAGTAGAATTCTGGCTTCCATGTTTTTTTTTGCTGGTACTGGACTGGACTTGAACCCCTTGGACAGAGGTAGGACGCCATGCTCTAATTATCTGTTGGGATTAGATTATTTCATTGTTGGGATTAGGTAATGTCAAAGTTAAACACATTATAATGTGATAACTTTGTTGTGCTTGTACTACACAATGAACCTTTTTTGTCCACCTAAAAGCTACATAGAAATTTCAGGGCATTCTAAAGCTAAAGTAATGCAAATTCACTAAATCAGTTTTGAAAATTAAAAACTTAATGAAACTACTCTTTAACCCCTTCATGTGCTGGGCAAGTGTTTAACATTGGAACGAAGTTCCGATGTAAACCCTTGCTTGAAAAATGAAATCACGCAATAATAGATGTGATCAAGGCCGTGAATGGATCATGGGGGACTGTCTACAATGCTAGGCATGTCCCGCATCATCTCCCTAAAGTAGGAGGCTGCATGACGCCGAATAACATAGGATGTTTTATGCCATACTAGGGGCATTAAAGCCCAGTCCTGTTAGGACGGCATGGAATGTCCCACAGGCTTTAAGAGGTTAAACCATATTTTATATCAAAACTTAAAGGAATGATGTAATATCTCATACATATATACACACACATTTCCACAGACAGAGAACAAATAAAGATAGATATGTGCTTTTATAATGCTACACATTTATATTGCTTTATGTTTAAAGGGACAGCCTAGTCAAATTAAACTTTCATGATTCAGATAGGTCATGCAATATTAAACAACTTTCCAATTTGATAAGAAAAAATATTCCAACAGAAGCCATTTAAACAAACTTCACTTAGCTTTATTCCAGCTAAAATGAACAGGTTGGTTTAAATGGGTTCTATTGGAATCTTTTTTTCTTATCGTATTACCCAGTGGATGGTGGGGTATCCACTCCTTTTAATGCTGTTAAGTGTCACTCCCTTACCCACAATCCCCAGTCATTCGACCGAAGGGAAATGGAAAAAGGAATAACACAAAGGTGTAGAGGTGCCTGAGGTTTACACAAAAAATAACTGTCTTAAATTTAAGGGAGGGGTCGTGGACTCTCCATATCCTGAAAGAAAGAAATTTATCAGGTAAGCATAAATTTTGTTTTCTTTCCTAAGATATGGAGAGTCCACAATGTCATCAATTACTAGTGGGAACCAATACCCAAGCTAGAGGACACAGATGACTAGGGAGGGAGAAAAAGACAGGCAGACCTAAACAGAAGGCACCACCGCTTGAAGAACCTTTCTCCCAAAAGTAACCTCAGCCGAGGCAAAAGTATCAAATTTGAAAATGTGGAAAAAGTATGCAGAGAGGTCTACAGAAGCTTCATTTTTGAAAGCCCAAGAAGAGGAGACAGTCCTCATAAAATGAGCTGTAATTCTCCCAGGAGGCTGCTGACCAACGAATAAAACTTCTCAACCAGAGAGAAAGAGAATTAGTAATCACTTTATGACCCTTACGCTTTCCAGAGAAACAAACAAACAGGGCAGAAGACTGGCGAAAATCCTAAGTCGCCTGTAGGTAGAATCTCAGAGCATGCACAACATCCAAGTTATGCAACAGACATTCCTTATGAGAAGAAGGATTAGGATATATAGAAGGAACCACAAATGCCTGATTAATATTTCTATCCGAAACAACTTTTGGAAGAAAACCCAACTTAGTAAGAAAAACCGCCTTATCCATATGAAAAATAAGGTAAGGCAAATCATGAGACTTTCCTAGCAGAAGAGATAGCAACAAAAAACAAAACCTTCCAAAATAACAACTTAATAGCTATGGAATGCATTGGCTCAAATGGAGCCTGCTGCAAAACTTAAAGAATGAGGTTAAGGCTCCAAGGAGGAGCAACAGGTTTAAACACAGGAAGATGAAAGAAACAAGAAAGGCTCCTGTGTGTACCAGTAGATAACCAAATTATAATTTTCAAAGAGCCCTAATCAGGGTACTCATATTTTCAAAGAGCACTCAGACAGTGCTATTGGAAACAGGCTGGATGTTTGACAGCAACCCAGCTCACTGATTGCAGAAACAAAATGACATAAAATCTGGAGAAGATAAGACAAAACAGGGCACCTGTGTGTACCAGTAATAAACCAAAAAGATATCAGTGTAGATTCTCATTCAGTATACTCACATTTGTGAAGAGCACTTAGACAGTGCTATTAGGCACAAGCTGGATATTTAGCAGCAAACCAGCTTACTGATATGATGGTAACACAGGCACTGGAACACAGGGACACAGGAACACAGGTACTACTGATTCTGACCAGAGCCTGACAAAAAGAATGAACATCTGGCACACCCACCAGATGCTAAAGTAACAAAATAGATAAAGCAGAAATCTGACCTCGTAGAGACAAAATTCTAGGAATCCTGACCCTACTCTAAAAGTAGCCCTTAGATTCACACCAATAAAGGCATTAATGCCATACCTTATGGTAAATCTTCCAAGAAACAGGCTTGCAAGCCTGGATCATGGTCTCAATGACCAACTCAGAAAAACCACGCTTAAACAGAACTAAGCGTTCCATCTCCAAGCAGACAGTTTCAGAGAAACAAGATTAGGATGGAAGAATGGACTCTAAAATAGAAGGTCCTTCCTCAGAAAAAACCTCAAAGGTGACAAAGATGACACCTTCACTAGGTCTGCATAGCAGATCCTGCGAGGCCATGCAGAAGCTATTAGAAATACCAATGCTCTCTCCTATTTGATACGAGCAATGACTCGTGGAAGTAGCACAGAAGAAACCAGTATGCTAGACCAAAATCCCAAGAAACTGCCAGATCAGATCCAACTCTGGCAGCCCCCATTTGAGGGTTAACCAGGAGAACACCACCGGATGGAGACCCCACTCCACGGGATGAAATGACTGTCTTGCTCAAGGAATCCTCTTCCCAGATGTCCAGTCCTGGAATGTGGAAGGCAGGTAGACAACAATAGTATGTCTTCACCCCACCCACTGAATAATCCAAACCACCTCCTTCATGGCTAAGGAACTCCAAGTTCCTCCCTAGTAGTTGATGTAAGCTACTGAGGTGATATTATCTGACTGGAACCTGATAAACTGGGCTAAGAACAAGTGAGACCAAGCCCTCAGAGCATTGTAAATCTCTCTCCACTCCAAGATGTTTATGGAGAGAGCAGACTCCTCCCAAGTCCAAGGTCCCTGCACCTTTAACGAGTCCCAGACTGCTCCCCAGCCCAGCAGGCTGGTGTCCGTGATCACAATCACCCAGGAAGGTCTCTGGAAGCATGTGCCCTAAGACAAATGTCCACCATGGAATAGAATCTCTGTCAACTGATCTAGATCCATCCTCTAAGACAGATTTGAATGGTCCCAGTTCCATTGACTGAGCATACATAACTGCAGAGCTCTCAAATGGAATCGAGCAAAAGGGATGATGGCCATGAAAGCAACCATCAGAACAATTACCTCCATACATTAAGCCACTGATGGCTGAACAGTAGACTGCAGAGAGAGGCAAGACGAAAGAATCTCGGATTGGCTGACCTCTGTCAGAAATATTTTCATAGATAGGGACTCTATTATGGTCCCTAAAAAATACTACCCTTGTATCTGGAACAAAGGAACTCATTTCCAGATTTACTTTCCCTGCAATTCCCTGAGACCTGATCACTGCCAAAAGAGCCCCAGAACCTTTGAGAAATTTCTGGGAGCTGTGGCAAGGTCAAACGGAAAAGCCACAAACTGAAAATGTTTGTATCGCAAGGTGAATCTCAGCAACTTGCAATGATCCCTATGGATGGGGACATGAGGATACGTATCCTTCAGGTCTGTGTTCATCATGAACTGACCCTTTTTAACCAAGGATGAATGGAACAAATGTATTCCATTTTTGAAGGACGGTACTCTGTTGAATAGAATCGTAGATCCTGTTCCCTTACTGGAACTGGAACTATCACTCCCACAGAGGAAAATCCTGAACTCAGTGCAGAAATGCCTCTCTTTTTACCTGGACTGCATCTTGAGCGGTGAAATCTGCCCCTGTGAATTCTATTCAAAAAGTTAAGATACTATCCCAAGGATCTGGGACATCTCGTATCCATATCCAACCCTGGGTCGAGGCAAATCCAACATGCTGATTTAGACTCAGCTGCGGGTTTATAAGATGGACAAAAATTACTTGATGTCCTTTAAGACTATTTTTCTTGTCTAGGGGTAGAAAATACCCTTTTCCACCAGACCTGGTCCAAACAAGGTCTTACCCTTGAAAGGAAGCACTTGGACATAGAGGAAACATCCGCTGGCACTGACCAAGATTTAAGCCACAACACCCCATAGGCTAGCATAGCAAAGCCATATACCTTGGCTCCCAGTTTAAAAAACTTGCATAGGCTTGTTGCCTAAATTCTGTCTTGGATCTCCTCCATAGGAGTCTCTACCAAAATTGAATCAGACAAGGCGTCACACCAATAAGATGCCGCACTTGACACAGAGGCAATACAAACTGCAGGGTGCCATTAAAGATCTTGAGTTTAACAAACATCTTCTCAACAGCAGCCACCAGCTTCATGACCATGGAATCCTTAACAGAGCAGCTATCCTCTATAGGAATCGTAGTTCCCTTCACCAGAGTAGACATCACTCCTTCTACTTAAGGCACCGTGCACTCTTTAATGGAGTCAGCAACAGTAAAACATCTTTTTAAAGACGGGAGACGGGGAGAAAGGTATCCCTGGATTTCCTGTGAATAATCTCCTTTGCACGGTCTTGAAACACTTCCATGGAAGAAGGAACAGCATAGTATATATTAAGTTTACTATACTTCCTAGTGTTGACAACAACAAAAATATCGGAGTCGTCCAAAGTAACCAAAACCTCCTTTAACAACAAATAAGGTGTTCAAGCTTAAATCTGAATGTTACTTCTTCAGCATCAGATGAAGGAATTATACTGTCCAAATCTGAGTATTCGCCCTCAGAAGCTACCGACGTATCCTCCTCATTAGACTTATGAGGGAGGACAACCTGTGTAGCAGCAAATGGAACAGAACCCTTACTATCTGAATCTCTACAGGGAGTGCAGAATTATTAGGCAAATTAGTATTTTGACCACATCATCCTCTTTATGCATGTTGTCTTACTCCAAGCTGTATAGGCTCGAAAGCCTACTACCAATTAAGCATATTAGGTGATGTGCATCTCTGTAATGAGAAGGGGTGTGGTCTAATGACATCAACACCCTATATCAGGTGTGCATAATTATTAGGCAACTTCCTTTCCTTTGGCAAAATGGGTCAAAAGAAGGACTTGACAGGCTCAGAAAAGTAAAAAATAGTGAGATATCTTGCAGAGGGATGCAGCACTCTTAAAATTGCAAAGCTTCTGAAGCGTGATCATCGAACAATCAAGCGTTTCATTCAAAATAGTCAACAGGGTCGCAAGAAGCGTGTGGAAAAACCAAGGCGCAAAATAACTGCCCATGAACTGAGAAAAGTCAAGCGTGCAGCTGCCAAGATGCCACTTGCCACCATGTTTGGCCATATTTAAAAGCTGCAACATCACTGGAGTGCCCAAAAGCACAAGGTGTGCAATACTCAGAGACATGGCCAAGGTAAGAAAGGCTGAAAGACGACCACCACTGAACAAGACACACAAGCTGAAACGTCAAGACTGGGCCAAGAAATATCTCAAGACTGATTTTTCTAAGGTTTTATGGACTGATGAAATGAGAGTGAGTCTTGATGGGCCAGATGGATGGGCCCGTGGCTGGATTGGTAAAGGGCAGAGAGCTCCAGTCCGACTCAGACGCCAGCAAGGTGGAGGTGGAGTACTGGTTTGGGCTGGTATCATCAAAGATGAGCTTGTGGGGCCTTTTCGGGTTGAGGATGGAGTCAAGCTCAACTCCCAGTCCTACTGCCAGTTTCTGGAAGACACCTTCTTCAAGCAGTGGTACAGGAAGAAGTCTGCATCCTTCAAGAAAAACATGATTTTCATGCAGGACAATGCTCCATCACATGCGTCCAAGTACTCCACAGCGTGGCTGGCAAGAAAGGGTATAAAAGAAGAAAATCTAATGACATGGCCTCCTTGTTCACCTGATCTGAACCCCATTGAGAACCTGTGGTCCATCATCAAATGTGAGATTTACAAGGAGGGAAAACAGTACACCTCTCTGAACAGTGTCTGGGAGGCTGTGGTTGCTGCTGCATGCAATGTTGATGGTGAACAGATCAAAACACTGACAGAATCCATGGATGGCAGGCTTTTGAGTGTCCTTGCAAAGAAAGGTGGCTATATTGGTCACTGATTTGTTTTTGTTTTGTTTTTGAATGTCAGAAATGTATATTTGTGAATGTTGAGAAGTTATATTGGTTTTACTGGTAAAAATAAATAATTGAAATGGGTATATATTTGTTTTTTGTTAAGTTGCCTAATAATTATGCACAGTAATAGTCACCTGCACACACAGATATCCCCCTAAAATAGCTATAACTAAAAACAAACTAAAAACTACTTCCAAAACTATTCAGCTTTGATATTAATGAGTTTTTTGGGTTCATTGAGAACATGGTTGTTGTTCAATAATAAAATTAATCCTCAAAAATACAACTTGCCTAATAATTCTGCACTCCCTGTAATTTTCCTCTTGCATTTTTTTTTTAACATAGAAAAAGCAGATAATGCTGCAGATACCTGGGCAATAATATCTGCCGGCAAATAAACTACTCCAGGAGATTGATAGGAACCACAGGGCACTGCATGCAATGCCATAGAGGCTTGGGACGTTTAAGGAGAGTACTGTGGCATTGCCTGAACAGCATCATCCTGAGAGACATTGGGTTCAGCGGACAACAAACTATCTCTACTTGAGAAAGTCGTAGCTAAGCAAGCAGCACAGAATTGCATAGTGTGAACAACTTGTGCCTCAATACATAACAAACATAAATAACAAAACACAGAGGGGCCCATTTATCAAGCTCCATATGGAGCTTGAAGGGCTGTGTTTCTGAAGAGCCGTGTTTCAGACTCGCCAGAAACACCAGTTATGAAGCAGCAGTCTAAAGACTGCTGTTCCATAACCTGTCCACCTGATCTGAGAAGACGGACAGAGATTGCGTGAAATCAACCAGCAGTTCACAAGAGTTGCTGGTGCAATGCTGAATGCGGAGAGCGTATTGCTCTCCGCATTCAGCGATGTCTGTCGGACATGATCCGCTGATCGGATCATGTCGGACAGACATTTCATAAATAGGCCCCAGAGTCTTCCATGTCCTCAGTTCAAAATAAAATGAGAAAAATAAAACTTTTTATTTTAATATTTAAATATGTCAAAATGTTATGTACTGTCACTTTAAACAGAACACTGATTGGGCTTCTCCGGTCTGAGAAAAAGTCTAGCACTACGCCAGTAAAACAGACAAATAAGCATCCCTACACCTCAGCCTGACTGAGATGTTTAAACCTGATCAAAAAAAAAAATTTTTTTTCAAGAAAACACAGCAGAGCTCTCTTGCCAATGGTATGCTGAAAATGATGGTAACAGAAGATGCCACTCCACTAGCTGTCAAGTCAGGGACTAAAGCGGAGAAGCTGGTCACGTGAAGGGAAACTGCACCACAATACAAGCGCACACTTCTAACACACTCTACAGATATTGCAGCATCCTTCCCGCCACAATATCTCTAATGGCGGAAGACCGTTAGCCTCATAGTGTATAGGATTCTCCTAGAGAGCATAGAGGTTCAATAGCCCATCTCGATGAGAAATGTTACATCTAAGCACATAAATCATGACATCAATGACAGTGTTGTAACCTGAATCTCCACAACGTACAGCGCACCGCTTTAACTGTGTGAGACTAGTCTGCTGCCAACTGTGTACCCCAGCAGCGCAGCTAAAAGTTAGATCGAGCCATGAATCAGTAGTGCTGACAAACACTATAAACACAAAGAGTGTCATACAAGTAGCTTGCTTAGCTTAACCCACAATAAAGAAAAAGGTATATACTTTAAAACAAAATAAAAGTAATAACCCCTGGTCTCTAGTCACAAAATGAGTGCCTGCTTAATGAGTGCCTGCTCCCTGCCTGTCAATATCGTTATAAAGGATATATATATCCCATAAAATGTTGCATCTCAACCTTATTAAGTGCACAGTCTCCCATACCTAGAAGACAAAAGGCACTTACCTGCAGTCTGACCATCCGGCAGGAGGAAAGCTTACAAGGCGTGAAAGGACACATACTCCTTACAGAGACCTGTAAAAAAAAGAAAGAACAGAGTAAACCTACTCTGGCTTTTTTATACCATGGGCAACAAAATGTTGCAGCAAGGCCCACCTCACAAGTTCCTAACTGCTTTAAAGCCATCACTACCCTACTGAAGAGATTAACGTGGACTACAGCTAGACCCAAAAATCTTGCTTGTAGCGAACAAAATCCAAGACTGGAGATTGTGGGTAAGTGCTCTTTGCCTCCTCCTGCTGGCCAGGAGTGATATTCCCACTAGTATTGATGACGTTGTGGACTCTCCATATCTTAGGAAAGAAAATGTAATTGCAAAACTTGTTTAACCTTTTGTTATAAACACTGTTAGTCAACTTGAGACATTTACATGTTGTACAAGGCATATGAGATTAATGAGAAACTTTGTCATTCATTTTCATAAGAAAAGCTAATATGATCATTTCAATACAACAGTTTCTTCCTTTACTTACTTTACCAAATTGCTTGAACTCTACTTAAAGGGACAGTCAACTCAAAAAAATGTTATTGTTAAAAAAATATATAGATAATCCCTTTATTACCCATTCCCCAGATTTGCACTGCTAACATGGTTATATTAATATACTTTTAACCTCTGTGATTACCTTGTATCTAAGCCTCTTTTGACAGCCTCCTGATCACATGACTTTTTATTTATTATCTATAGGTTTGCATTTTAGATGTGTTTTGCAGAACCCACGTGCGTGAGCACAATGTTATCTATATGGTCCACATGATCTAGCAGTCTCCTGTTGTGAAAAGCAAATAAAAAAGCATGTGATTAAGAGGCTAGAAACAGGCAGACATTTAGAGGTTTATATAACAATGTTGGTTGTGCAAAGCTGGGGAATGGGTAATAAAGGCCTTATCTATCTTTAGAACAAAAACAATTTTAGTGTTGACTGTCCCTTTAAATTCTTCTCTAGCATCTTTATTCATTGCACACCATTATATAATTATTTCCATTTGTCTCTGTAGCCCTCAGAAGTTTTCTGTCTTTCTCCTTTTTTTTCCTCTTCAACAATGTCCTTTAAGACCCTCATATCTCCCATTCCTGACATTGTACTCAACAGTAATCAGTAGGGTCATTAAATTTTTCCTTCCTTCTCAACTGTTATTTATCTCTTGTTTTCTCATTCAAATGAATTTCAATATAATTACTGACCATAGACATTTTTCTAATTTATTATCTTACCTCTTCATAGTTGTTATTTTTTTTCATTATAACTTTATTTTTTTATTTTACATGCACACGCTTAGGCACACACAGACACCTAGACTTGTGTATGAGTGTGTGTGTATATATATTATCTATCTATCTATTAGATATGTGCGCTTCGTTTCGGACGAATTTCGTTTTCAGACGAATTTTGGCCGAATCAGACATTCGAATGCATCCGAATTTCCAAATCGGCACTATAACTAAAATCCCGAAAAATTCCAAAAATTAATAAATCATTCTTTTGGATCCATTATTCATATTCATATTCAGAATTTTTCATTGTTCTTATCTAAACTGCAGTTCCCCGACATGGCTGACACTAACTAAACCTATTAACCTCTAAACCGCAGTTCCCCGACATCGCCGACACCAACTTAATCACTAAATAAAGATAACATTACTAAAAATAAAAAACATAACATTACTAAAAATAAAAAAAATAAGATTACTAAAAATTTAAAACTACAACTAGAAAAAATAATAAACACTAAAATTACAAAAAATAAAAAAAACTATCATCACGGGGGCGGAGCCTAGCCACGAATGGAGATGGCTGCTTGCTAAAGAAGCTCTGTAGTCCCTGATGTTTTTTACCATAAAATAAGTACATTAATTTCTTTATTACCCTCTTTCAATTATAACATTTAACTGCCACATCTGAGGAGTGATTGCTGAACAGAATCAAGCTTGAAATTGCGGCCCTGTAGGTGGGCCTTGCCCGAAGGGAAAGTAGAAATTTAAGGCTGCCCAACCACACTGCAACGCATCATACAAAAGTCTTCCCTGCAAGGTACCTCAGAGTAGCTGGTGACGGGCCGATCAGTGAACACACGCTGAAGTCGGAAACGGAGCCTGGTGTTTCTAGTCGGAGGATCCGGTTGACCAGCGGCGCCTTTTATATAAGCAGGCGTTGGTGTGTCTGCTCTGGCGCAGAAACCCACAATTACCCCAGCACCGGTGAGTACTTACCTCACGAGTGAGTCCTTAATGACAGTCTAGGCAAGCGGTGTGGGAGCTGATGTAACGGCTCAGCGAGAAACCTAGTAGCAACAGGCTGCGCACTTACACAGAGGAGGTGTCGGATATTTGACTGTAGTGGTCGGTGCGGGCCCACGAGAGTGCTCTGTTAGTAATATAGGGCCCAGTCCTCAGAGTGCTTACACATTACTCAGTCCCTTGAAAAGAAAGGGAAAGCACCGTAACTCCTACTGATTGCAGTGAACAGCACTGTAAAGAACAAGCAAGTGGCAGGCTGCAATAGATCAGACAGGGCCATACTTTAGAAACAAGGACTCAATAAAGTCAATAAAATTGATAAAGAAATGCTTGGCGGAGGAGGTGAAGCAACCATTTTGCTTAACAAGCTAGCTCAGTGGTCAAAAGCGCAGATAAAAAGCCACAGTTCTCAACAGAAAAGTATCTTGGGAGCTTGGCATTCTGTTGGGATGCCATGAGATCCAATTCTGGCTGACCCCACTTGAAAATCAGGTTGGAAAACACTTCCAGATGGAGTTCCCACTCCCCGGATGGAAGGTCTGCCTGCTCAGGAAATCCACCTCCCAGTTGTCCACCCCTGGGATGTGGATCGTTGATAGGCAACAAGAGTGGACTTCCACCCACTGAATTATTTTGGTTACCTCCGTCATCTCTAAGGAACTCCTCGTTCCTCCCTGATGATTGATGTAAGCTACTGAAGTTATGTTGTCCGACAGGAACTTGATAAACCGGAGTGAAGCTAACTGGGGCCATGCCAGAAGGGCATTGAAAATTGCTCTCAGTTCTAGAATGTTTATAGGAAGAACAGACTCTGACTGAGTCCAAACTCCCTGAGCCTTTAGGGAGCCCCAAACAGCTCCCCACCCGAGAAGGCTGGCGTCTGTTGTCACAATCACCCAAGATGGTCTGCGAAAGCAGGTTCCCTAGGAGAGATGATCCAGAGACAACCACCATTGAAGAGAGTCCCTTGTCTCCTGCTCCAGAGCTATTTGAAGAGACAAGTCTGCATAATCTCCATTCCATTGCCTGAGCATGTTTAATTGCAGAGGTCTGAGGTGGAACCAAGCAAACGGGATGATGTCCATTGCTGCTACCATCAGCCCGATTACCTCCATACACTGAGCCACTGACGGCCGGGGAGTAGACTGAAGGACTAGGCAAGTATCGATAATCTTTGATTTCCTGACTTCTGTCAAAAAAATCTTCATAGACAGGGAGTCTATTATGGTTCCCAAGAAGGTTACCCTTGTGTCTGGCACTAAGGAACTCTTTTCCAAATTTACCTTCCACCAGTGAGTTCTCAGGAAAGATAACACCATGTCGCTGTGGGATCTTGGTAGTTGAAAAAATGGCACCTGGACTAGAATGTCACCCAGATAAGGCGCCACCCCAATGCCCCATGACCAAAGCATTGCCAACAGAGACCCCAGAACCTTTGTGAAAATTCTGGGAGCAGTGGCCAGACCGAAAGGAAGAGCCACGAAGTGGAAGTGTTTGTCCTGGAAGGCAAACCTTAGAAACTTGTGATGATCCCTGTGAATAGGAACAAGTAGGTATGCGTCCTTTAAATCCACTGTTGTCATAAATTGACCCTCCTGGATCAAGGGAAGAATGGAACAAATAGTTTCCATCTTGAAGGATGGAGCCCTGAGAAATTTGTTTAGACTCTTGAGGTCTAAAATTGGTCTGAAGGGTCCCTCCTTTTTGAGAACCATGAACAGATTGGAATAAAAACCCTGACCCTGGGGGGGCGTGGCTTCACCGCAGCCATGTTAGGTCGCATAATACTGGAGCTTTGCAAAATTCTTGACTAATCTCCTATTTATTTTACTCACAAAACAGCTTTCTAACTCAATATTACACATCCATGCTGAGAAATTGGAATAGTACAAGAAGAGATTGTTATTTGCATGATCTACTAAGCGGAAACCTCCATCTGGACTCACTACGCTTATATGCAGCGGCCTAACATAATTTCTTCTTTTCAAAATCTCACCCTCCCCCCCCCCCCGGCTAGCTAGATAGCCGGGTTACGCTACTATACTTGGCGGGACCAGTATATGAAGCAATTCTAGCTAAACTTCTCGACCATTACAACGTGAGTTGGGCCGAGCTCATAACCGCTACTGAGGATGGAATCAGCGGTTACTGCCATACTACACCTGCTTACCCGCAAAATGGATGCGCAGTTCGACTCACTTACTAAGCTCCTACGAGGCGCCACCTCTGATGGTGAGACCGATTTCCTTCTTACAGGTATAGCACAGCCGCCCGACACAGAGAGTGAAGCGTGTATGCCCAATACCCCGGGTGACTCAGAGAGGCCAGAAACCCAGCCGGATACTACCGCTACACTACAGACGGCTACACTGTCTGAACCGCTTCCCTTATGGGATACCTACTATCTCCCGCCTCAGATTGTGATTCGAAACCGTGGGCCACTGGTGCGACGGCTGGTCATTGAGGAATCTGAGTACACCGGAGGTATAAAACTATTGGAAGACTTAGATAGATCACATCTCGTGGCCTCCGCACACCGGATAAAACTGTCAGACGATGGCAGGGGAAAAGAACTCTCTCATCTTTGGGCCCCCAGTGATTCATGGCTGCTCCCAGAGACCTCTCATTCTCCCACTTTACGTGGGGGACTTTGTCTCCTGACTGATCAGATATATGAGAGAGAATCAGCGCTTCTTGAATATCACCATAGCCGACTAGCTTGCGGCATAGGGTAAATTTTCCTTTTTACTTTTATTCTTTGAACTACCCCTAGAACTTACATGGTAACCCCAGAATCTACGAATGCATATATGTGCTGGAGGACTGCCATTGACTTCTCCCCATCCGCAGCCTGCATATCTATAGGAACAATTCCCCTAATTGTCTCTTATACATGGGAGGCTCTCTTTGTTTTACAAGACGTACATGGAACTGTTGTTAATATACTAAATGACGGTCTATATGTTAACCTGAAACACATGTATGAAAATGTACCTCACAACAACCCCTAGTATTAATAGATAGCAGAGTTGTTCTTTTGGGTATAACAGTGCCAGATTTATGGTCATGTTTTTGCTTTGTTTAGAAATTACTATATTTATTATGTTTTTGTAGTTATCTACAGCCCTCTATTACATATTATTTACCCTAGTCAAGATTGTAGATCCTATCAGATCCTACTGTAGTCCAGGGTATAAAATTCCTGTGTATATACCTAACTCTAGTATTAGCCTGCAACTGTTAATTTATTTACCGCTTTCATCTGTATAAGATGAAATAAGTAATGAAGTAATGAAACATTTCTGTATATATGATCTTGAGGAGAGAAACTTCACTTTTATACTTATTGACCTCCTGTATGACCTAAACCCTTAGCACGCCCCCTAGGATAGCTGAATGAAACCTCTATCCCCCTCCTGTGACTTATAGTTAACCAGTTGACATTCCTTAATACAGAGAGAGGATATAATTATATATTTGCTAGCTAACCTAGAAGGTCTTTGTAGACAATACTCTGTATATAGTTAAGACAGACTCGCAGGACAGAATTACCCTATTACATTATAAGACTGCCACAGCGCCCCGGGACAGTTACCGTTCTCTGCCCATACTCTCATATGAGGGCGATTACAACCTATCTCAACCTCCCCTTCCTCAGTAGTGGACCTGATGGGAGATACCTTCTCCCACTCTATACCCACCTAGTTTAACGGCTCAAAAGTACTAACAAGTTTAGCATGCTAACTTCATCCCGCCCCCCCCCCCTTTTCTTCGTTTCCTTTCTTCTTCTTTTTCTCAATTCGAGCGTCTTTTGCCCGCTGAACTTTTCCTCTCTTTTACCTTTCTTTTCTACACATTATAAAAATAAAAAGAGACCAATAGTGCAACTTGGGGCCCTTGGGTCCACATGAATATCAAGGACTTTTGGAGTCTGCATCATTATCACACTATATTTATTGTTCATACTGGGCTGGTGATGATTCCACTCGCTCTAAAAGGCATAATGTATATCTGTATAATTTTGTGTAAATGATAACAGCTGTCCTAAGTTACGTACTATATGTTACATACCCAAGTCTATAGATATATAGATCCCTGCGTGGATCACTACGTTGCTTTTGTTTGACTTTGACTCTGACTTTCTCAATAAAAACTTGTTTAAAAAAAAAAAAAAAAACCCTGACCCTGTTCTATTACTGAAACAGGAACAATCACTCCCAGGGCGGAGAGGTCTCTTATGCAGTGTAAGAACGCCTCTCTTTTTGTCTGGTTTGCAGACAATCTTGAAAGTAGGAACCTGCCTCTGGGAGGAAAACTCTTGAATTCTAGTTTGTATCCCTGTGACACTCTTTTTCTATCACCCAGGGGTCCTGAACATCCTGAACCCAAACCTGAATGAAAAAGGGAAGTCTGCCCCCTACAATATCCGATCCCAGATCGGGGGAATGCCCTTCATGCTGTCTTGGATTCAATAGCAGGCTTCTTGGACTGCTTTCCCTTAGTCCAAGACTGGTTGGTTCTCCATGCAGGCTTGGATTGTTCCTGTATGAGGAGGAAGAGGAAGTGGAAGAACTTCCTTAGAAATTCCAAAAGGAACAAAAATTACTCTGTCATCCCTTCTGTTTGCTTTCTTATCTTGAGGGAGAAGATGACCCTTATCTCCTGTGATATCAGAGATAATTTCATTTAGACCAGGACCAAACAAGGTCTTCCCCTTGTAAGGAATAGCCGGAAGCTTAGACTTAGAGGAAACATCTGCAGACCAAGGCTTTAACCATAAAGCTCTGTGGGCTAGAATAGAGAAACCTGAAATCTTAGCCCCCAGCTTAATAATTTGAAGGGAAGCATCCATAATAAAGGCATTAGCTAGCTTCAGAGCCTTTATCCTGTCTCGGATCTCCTCCAAGGAAGTCTCAGTCCTGAGAGCCTCAGACAGTGCAACAAACCAATATGCCGCCGCACAAGTGACGGTGGCAATGCACACAGCTGGCTGCCATTGCAGACCCTGGTAAACATAAATCTTCTTGAGTAAACCCTCTAGCTTCTTGTCCATAGGATCTTTGAAGGCACAACTATCCTCTATGGGAATAATAGTTATCTTGTCTAAGGTAGAAACAGCCCCCTCTACCTTAGGAACTGTTTGCCAAGCCTCTTTGATAGAGTCAGCTATGGGAAACATCTTCTTAAAAATAGGGGAGGGAGAAAAGGGTATGCCTGGTCTCTCCCACTCCTTAGTAATGATCTCCGAAGCTCGCTTACAGACTGGAAATATGTCTGAGTAAGAAAAAACCTTGAAATATCTGTCCAATTTACTAGACTTCTTAGGGACAACCACTAACGTGGAGTCACAGTCGTCCAAAGTAACCAAAACCTCCCTAAGCAACAGATGGAGGTGTTCTAGTTTAAACCTAAAAGATACCACCTCTGAGTCTGTCAGAGGCAATAAACTTTCTGAATCTGAGATTTCCCCCTCAGATGCTACGGCAGTACCCTCCTCTTCAGGTCCTTGGGAGGGCACCTCCGAAATTGCAACAATTGCATCAGAAACCTCACTTAGTGAATGTCTGGTTTTCCTCTTACGTTTTCCTTGTAACAATGGGAAAGCAGACAATGCTCAGAAATTGTAGAAGACATGAGAAAAGCTATGTCTTAAATTTGTGATGTTTGGGGAGAAGGCTGCGGTATACCTTGACCCTCGTCATTAGACTCTTGGACAGCATCCGCCTTTGAAAAGTTTTGCTCAGAAAAAATCTTTTCCCTATAAGCTAAAGTCCTCTCTATACATGAGGGACAAAAAGGGACAGGTGATTCCACATTAACATCCAAACATAAGGAGCAAGTGACATCTTGCAAGGCTTCTTGGTCCATGCTGTTCACTATGTATAAATTAAAAATTAACTAAATTCAGAAATGAATAAAAACTTTGTAAAGAAAAAAATGTTACTGTACCTTTAAATTTAAACAGGAAACATTTTTACCCTGCTATGTCGTAAAGAAAAATAAAACCAAATAATTTCAATCAGACACCTTTACACTTCAGCAACCCTGCTGAGGCGCCTACCTGACAGCCAACCTGAAGTCACTATCCCCTTTTCTTGTGTAGCAGGAACTATCCGGACCAGCAACCAAACACTATTAACAAACAGGACTAAAATCTCTTGCTTAATCTATAAAAAAACATGCGGTTCTAGTGACACGCTATTCAGCCGTCTCTGCAATGGAAGAAGTGACTCTGAGAGCTACGCATTTACAAAAAAACGTGCAAACCCGATAGGCCCGTCCATCTTGGGCGTTACTGTACACATCTCCCGATCGGCTTATCTGCTTATTTAAGCCGCTGAGAAAAAATAACCACCAGAGCGTATAACATAAGCTTTACTCCCAGCCCCAGTGCCTGCAATTATGGCTGTCAAATGACTCTCCATACAAGGAGAGCTTGATGTCCCAAACATAAAGTGCCCCTTGTTAAATGAGCCTTATATGTTTCTAACTGTGTAAATAAAAGTGCCCACTTTTCCTCTGAGTTTTTTACCTTTGGCCCAAGAATAAAAAAGCAGCACTTACCTTACATCTGCCTGATAGCAAGGTAGCTCACAGGCTTGAGAGGTCCTATCCCTCACATCGACCTGTGGAGAAATAAAAGTCTGAGTAAATCCATCTCAGGCTTTAGAAGATAGGGCAGCATCATAATATGGGAGGCGCAGTGAGAATTATGTCCCACAAGTTCCCATTGCTCTAAAGCCACCATTGCTCTACTGAAGAGACTGATATGGACTACATCTACACCCTAGAACAAAGCAGTACAACTCTTGATTGAAGAATCTATACTAACACCTCACTTCCTAACACTAACGTAGGTAAAGAGAATGACTGGGGTGGGAGGGAAGGGAGGAGCTATTTAACAGCTCTGCTGTGGTGCTCTTTGCCACCTCCTGCTGACCAGGAGGTGAATATCCCATCAGTAATTAAGATGATCCGTGGACTCATCGTGTCATAATAAAGACATTATTCCTATTCTTACCTCATTTAAAAAAAAAAATAAAAAAAACCACCCCAAAATAAAAAACCCTAATCTATAATAAACTACCAATAGGACTTAAAAGGGCTTTTTGTAGGGCATTGCCCTGAAGTTAACAGCTTTTTTGCAAAAAATTAAAACAAACACCCCCTAACATTACAAACCCCCACCCCCACCCCCCCCCCAATACCCACAAAATAAAAAAAAACCTAACTAAAAAAAAAACTAATTTTTGCCGCTGGGATGAAGATGTGGGGGCCGGCGGTTAATAGGTTGAGCTAGTGTTGGTGACATTCGGGAACGGTGGTTTAGGGGTTAATAGGTTTATTTGGTGTTTTAGTTAGTGTCGGTGATGTTTGGGAACAGCGGTTTAGGGGTTAATAGGTTTAGTTAGTGTTGGCGATGTTTGGGAATGGCGGTTTAGGGGTTAATAGGTTTATTTAGTGTTTCAGTTAGTGTCGGCGATGTTGGGGAACTGCGGTTTAGGGGTCAATAGATTTAGTTAGTGTCGGCAATGTTGGGGAACTGTGGTTTAGGGGTTAATAGCTTTATTTAGTGATTTAGTTAGTTTTTGCAATGTCGGGGAAATACGGTTTAGGGGTTAATAGGTTTAGATAGTGTTTGCGATATGGGGGGGCAGCGGTTTAGGAAGGGTGACCATATTGCCGCTTTAAAAAGGGACATATATGAAAAATACATTGTCAGGGTTCTTATAGAAAACATTTATTTTAACAGCCCTGACATATGTATTTTTCATATGTGTCCCTTTTTAAAACGACAATATGGTCACCCTATGTGGGGGGACATCGGTTTAGGGGTTAATAGCTTTATTTAGTGTTGGCGATGTGGGTGGCGGCGGCGGTTTTAGATAATTTTGTTTTGGAAATCGCAGGCATATTAGTTATGTTTAGTTAAATAGTTTTTTTTTTATCCTTTCGTTTTTTCGGATCCATTCTTTATTCATATGCATTATTCTTTTCTAAACTTCAGATAATAAAAAATGGATCCGAAAAAACGAACGGATCCATAAAAATGATTTAACTTAACATAACTAATTTGCCGAAACTATTTTTTTTTTTAAACTTAACTAAACTAATTTGCAGAAACAAAATTATTTATTTAACTAATGAAAATGAAGCAAAACAAATGTTTTAGCGTCACACATGTCTACTATCTATCTCTGTCTGTCTGTTTATTTGTTTGTGTGTGTTAAACTATGGGTCTGCAGCTTATAGTTAAAGAACCATTAAATATGGTAGACTTGCACAATCAACAAATGCATAATAAAAAGACAATTCAATAGCACTTACTTGAATGAACATTAGATATTTTCTGACAATTTTTAAAAAATTACTTAAATTTGCCATTCTCCTGTATCAGCCATAAGCCAATGACAGACTCATATACTTATAGGCTGTGAAGTCTTGCACATGCTCAGTAGCAGTTGGTGCCTCGGAAAGTGTGCATATAATGGAAGTAAAATTGGGAAGTCTCTTAATTTTGGCTTGTGTGTCCCTTTAAGAAGCATCAGTCATCAGACTGCTGTTTCCTAACCTATATGCCAGCTCTGAACTGGTGTTTTTCAATCACTCAGTGAGATTGCCCAAGCAGTTGTCCACTTGCAATGCTGGGCGGCAGGTTTGCGGGAGCGAACCTTGTCTGTCCAGTATTTGTTAAATGGGGCCCTATGTATTAATTGATTTATATTAATATTATAAATAAAGTAAACTTATAAGTGCAGGAAAAAGAGGTGATTAACATATAGGGGCCGATTTATCATGGCCCAAATGGGGCCAAATGCCCCTGTTTCCGAGCGAGACTTTAGGTCTTAAGACCGCTGCTCCTTAACTCTACCGCTGCCTCTGAGGCTGCGGACATCAATCCACCCGGTCGAATATGATCGGGTTGATTGACACCCCTTGCTAACGCATGATTGGCCGTGAATCTGCAGGGGGGCGGCATTGCACAAGCAGTTTACCAGAACTGCTTGTGCAATGTTAAATGCCGACAGCGTATGCTGTCGGCATTCAGCGATGTCTGGCGAACATGATACGATACAGCATATCATGTCCTCTAGACATTGATAAATGGGCCCCATAGTATTCACAGTATCATTTTAGATTAAATCATTTTTATTGAACATTTATAGAAGTTACAAACCAAAAAAAAAGAGTTGCTATATATACATTATTTAGCCTCCTTCTTGAATGAGAATACAAGATATCTATTACAGGTTATATATTTAGAGATACAAAGTCTAGTAGTGTTTCACCAGGAGATATCTAACCATGACCAAGAACCTCACTCTCATTTGTCAGTGATCTATTTAAGGACTGTAAAGACCAACAGAAATAGTTGATCATAGGTTGATGTTCCATTTGGGTCTTACTCGTCCAATCGGGTTATGGTCTCTTGTATGAGTTCATAAGAGTGGATATGTGTTTCTGATATGTGGTAAATAAAAAAAAAAAACAACTTAGGTCTTTCCGAACAAACCTTCGTGTTGTTCCAAAGTGTAGAAGGAGAGTAGTGGAGGTCCTTTTAGGGAAGGAGGTCAGGTGAGCTTTCGCCCACCAAGTTAAACAATATAGAAACCCTAAATACTAAAATACAAAAAAATTAACTATGAAAAACAATAATTATCACCTGTTCACAAGTATACATGGTCAAATACAGAATATATCAATTATCTCCAGTATTCCTACCCGATAATATGTTGCTATGTGTCCCTCGTTCTCACAGGGTCTTTCTCTCAGTCCCCTCTATTTCTCTCACTGAACTAACTGTCCCCCACTTATGTGGTATCCCTTTCTGAAATGTTTACCCCTTCTCCCCCAAGTATCCAGTAATACTAAATTTTTTGGAATGAATCTGACATATTTTGTATGTGTGCTGCTGTTTCATACAAGGAGTATGTCTGTCGAATTTTGGATAGGATTTCAGACCATGTGGGGGTACCTATTTTCCAGTATTTCGCTATACTAGTTCTAGTTATAGTACATACTATTCTAATAAATGTGTTGATGTGTCTGTTTAATCTAGGTATTTTGTCGTGTAGTAAGGCGTGAGAGGCTTCAAGGGTTATGCTATCATCTAGTAAGTCGCTTAGAAGTGCAGAAAGTTTGACCCATATTTCTTTGACTCTGGGGCATTCCCACCACATGTGTAGGTATGATCCCCTCTCTTTACACCCTCTATAGCAGAGACTAGAACCTAATCTATTTAAGTGGGATGTCCGAATAGGTGTTAAGTACCACCTAAAGGAAGTTTTTATAATATTTTCTCTGAGGTCAGCACTCAGTAGGTTTTTACTTGAATCAAAGAGTACACTCTCCCAAACCTCCTGCTCCCATTCCATTCCTGTTTCTGATTCCCATCTAAGCATTAGAGTGTGTTTGGATTTAGACTTAGTCTTTTGTAATTCTAAATATATCTGTGAGATTGCATGTTTCGATCTTTTAGGTGTACCACTTAATCTCTCTAAAGTAGTGGAAACTTGTGGGGTAAATCCAGATAGATAAGTTTGAGTAGCCGAGGTAATCTGTAAGTATTGGAACCAGCGTAATGGGATTGGGTCTAGTTGTTGGCTTAGTTGTGAGAATGATAAGGGGACTCCTTTTTTAATAATATCAGCGACTCTATAGAGTCCTTTGTTCTCCCATTTGTTGATACTAGGCCTACATTCGTCAGTCACTAAATACCTTTGGGGTTTTTGAAGGGAGTTCATGGGAAACATACCAGAGGCCCTGGCTACTGAATGCCACTCATGGACCGACAGCTTTGTTATTGCAGTGCATCGTCTTGTGTCCCCTCCCACGGCCTCCCAGATCCATATAATGTCTTCTGGGGAATCTAACCCTCCCAGTTCCGCCTCCAAGTTTGGCCAAATTATATGTTTATCTCTCCTGCCACACAAAGATGTCTGAGCCAACCTAGAAGCTTTATAGTAATCATAAAGGTTAGGTAATCCCACCCCCCTAATTTTCTGTGTCGTGATAAGATTTGAGATGGAATTCTCGCCTGTTTTTTGTCTCTTAGGAAGCTATGCAGATCACAGTATCATTTTAAAGGGACAGGAAACCCCAAAATTTTCTTTAATGACTTGGGTAGAACATACAATTTTAAACAACTTTCCAATTTACTTTTATTATCAAATTTGCTTCATTATCTTGTTATCCTTTGCTGAAGGAGCAGCACTGCACTACTGTTAGCCAATCACAAGAGACAAATGTGTACAGGCACCAATCAGCAGCTAGCTCCCACTAGTGCAGGATATGTGCATATTCTTTTTCAACAAGGGATATCAAGAGAATGAAGCACATTGGAAACTGTCTCTATCTGAATCATGCAAGTTTTGACTTTCCTATTCCTTTAACTATATATTAATCTTAAGTAAAAAAATCAAGAAAGTAAATACATTCTGAAAATAGATATAATGAACTGTTTTTGTTTTAATTTAAAATAACTTTAAACATATGTTTATTATATCATCCTGATAAAATAAAGTAATAGATTATCTGCAGTGCTAAATTACTTAAGTAATGATAGCATAAAGTTTGAAAAATAGCATGTGAGGTTTACATGAAATTCACATACAATGAAACACTATGGTTTTATTGGCTTTTATATAGTCTCTTTCAATCTGAAGGTAAAATGCTTTTATTAATTGCATTTGTTTGACAGCTAGACAGTCATGAAAGAAATAAAACTTTAGAATAAGCCTCAAAACCAAATAAAACCTCAGACAGAATTTTGCAGCATAAAAAAAGGAAAATTGTCACATTACTGTCTGCCTTTGTCACACAAATGTAAGTCGCTTCTTTAATGCACTTTAGTTCTGACAGGTGTATTTGTCTCAATGACACAGACATTCATACCATGTGTCCAATTACATCTGCAAACTGACACATATAGCCACAGACGTATGCATAATTTTATCAGCCACACAATGTGCAATACCACCATTCTGACATATAATAATACTTTCCTGTTTTGAAATACCAAACAAAACCTTGCTACTATATATTTCATTTTACAGGGAATAACAAGAATTACTCAAAAAACAAAACATGCAAATACCAGTTAGATTTTCTTCACAATCGCTGCACAGATATAGCACCCATAAATAAATATTAAATAATTCATGAACATTATTTCTCTAAATTCAGCTAGGCCACACCTCTCTTGGGGCATATTTATGTACATGCATCAGCCTAAAATCAATATGTCTGCCAAGCTTCTAACCTCTGAAGCAGAATTCCCATATCTACTCCAAAATGCTGCAAACGACTCCAATTCCAGTTCAGCAGTCATCCATCATACTGTCACTTTAATTCAGACGCAGCTACTTGTTTTAATAACATACATCTTACACAAAGAATATTGCTAGCCCAAGAATCTCCAAGCACATTTTACAACCTCATAAAACGTTATTAACCCTTTGGTCCTTGATATTCGTATCAAACTGCACAGTACGTTGAGCGCATTTGATACCTATCAATAATTTCAGTAACTGGGACCCATTCAACTTTAGAATATCTCATCAATCAGCCCAGTAAAAAAAATAATATTATTTCAGCAACATCTTACCCTAAAGAATTGCAAAAAGAATAAAAATGTTATTGCTAGAATTATTTAGCAAACAATAGAAAGATAAAATATGTTATGATCTGGGATAAATTTTGAAATGTGGGAATGTAATGCTTTAAGGTGGTTTCATTGTTAAAAAAAACGGATTCTCGGGGAAAACAAACAGCTTAGGGAAAAATATTATACTTGAGAAACAAGCATAACAATCGTTTGTTATAGCTATGTGTTTTCGGTATGACAGCTTGCAAAGTAAAGGGACGGTAAACACTATCTAATCACAATACATTTCTATTGTTTTGCTATAGAACAACAGTTCAGCCAAATCTAAACATTTTTAAAACAAATTAACATTGTGTTTGCTGTAATTGTTTTTCAATAACCAAACTCCACCTACCAATTGCTTCATTGGAGGAGCCAAACTGGGTTTAAGGAACCAGTAAATACAGTAGATTTGCATAATCAACAAATGCATGATACAAAGACAATGCAATAGCACTTTGTCTGACAAATTTCAAAGTTACTGTATCATGTGGCAGCCATCAGCCAATCACAAATACATATATGTATATTCTGTGAATTCTTGCACATGCTCAGTAGGAGCTGATGACTCAAAAAGTGTAAATGTAAAAAGACTGCACATTTTGTTAATGGAAGTAAATTGGAAAGTTGTTTAAAATTGCAGTTTATCTGAATCATAAAAGTTTAATTTTTACTTCAGTGTCCCTTTAAGTATGCAGGTGCCACTGTCATATTGTCAGCATGACTTCCATTGTTTTGCAGCTCCTATGTGTAAAAGCTAATAAGGGAAAGCCAAATAAGCCTTGATAAGACTGCAGGGTGCATTTTCGGTTCTGTGAATTAGAAAAGCCACAATTGTCAAAACTAAATGATATAAAAAGAAGACAAAATAAATAATGAAAGTATATTACAGAGTTGTTTTATTATAATAATATAATATAATAAAACATCTTTTATATTAAAATCTTAAGGAGTATAATGTCCCTTTAATGCTAATGTATGCTTTGTAATCAAGTTTTATATTGCATTGTTTCAGTGGCAAATTAGGGTCATACAAACTACAGTATGTGCTATGTATTTCTCTTAATAATTATAGTTTATGGCATATGATTTCTCTTAAATACTAAGCATCAATGTATATTTTGTACAGTATTAAAAACATTCGGCTAGATTACGAGTTGTGCGTTAGGCTTAAAAAGCAGCGTTGGCCGGTCCTAACGCTGCTTTTTAATGCCCGCTGGTTTTACGAGTCTTGCAGGTACAGGTGTACCGCTCACTTTTTTGGCCAGACTTGGAAATACCGCAAATCCACTTACGTAAATTGCGTATCCTCTTTTTTCAATGGGACTTGCATAGCGCCGGTATTAAGAGTCTGTCAAAAAGTGAGCGGTACACCCTCTCCTGTCAAGACTAGTACCGCATTTTAAAGTCAGTAGTTAAGAGTTTTACACTACAACGCTGTAGCATAAAACTCTTAACTAAAGTGCTAAAAAAGTACACTAACACCCATAAACTACCTATTAACCCCTAAATCAAGGCCATTGCACATCGCAAACACTAAAATAAAATTTTGAACCCCTAATCTGCCGAACCAGATATCGCCGCCACTATAATAAATATATTAACCCCTAAACCGCCGCACTCCCGCCTTGCAAACATTAGTTAAATATTATTAACCCCTAATCTGCCGTCCCTAACATCGCCGCCACCTACCTACATTTATTAACCCCTAATCTGCCTCCCCCAACGTCGCCGCCACTATACTAAAGTTATTAACCCCTAAATCTAAGTCTAACCCTAACTCTAACCCCTCCTAACTTAAATATAATTAAAAAAAATCTAAATAAAATTCATATCATTAACTAAATTATTCCTATTATTCGGAAGAAGAGGATGCTCCGCGTCAGATGTCTTGAAGATGGACCCGGATGGATGAAGATAGAAGATGCCGTCTGGATGAAGACTTCTGCCCGTCTGGAGGACCACTTCACCCCGCTTGGATGAAGACTTCTCCCGGCTCCGTTGAGGACTTCGGCCGGTTGGATGAAGACTTCTCGTGGGAAGGTGATCTTCAAGGGGTTAGTGTTAGTTTTTTTTAAGGGGGTATTGGGTGGGTTTTAGAGTAGGGTTGGTTGTGTGGGTGGTGGGTTTTAATGTTGGGGGGATTTGTAATTTTTTTACAGGAAAAAGAGCTGATTACTTTGGGGCAATGCCCCGCAAAAGGCCCTTTTAAAGGCTATTTGTAATTTAGTGTAGGGTAGGGCTTTTTATTTGGGGGGGGGCTTTTTATTTTGTTAGGGTGATTAGATTAGGTGTAATTAGTTTAAAAATCTTGTAATTTGTTTATTATTTTCTGTAATTTAGTGTTTGTTTTTTCTACTTTAGATAATTTAATTTAATTGTATTTATTTAGGGAATTAATTAGGGAATTAATTTAATTATAGTGTAGTGTTAGGTGTTAGTGTTACTTAGGTTGGGTTTTATTTTACAGGTAAATTTGTATTTATTTTAGCTAGATAGTTATTAAATAGTTAATAACTATTTAATAACTATTCTACCTAGTTAAAATAAATACAAACTTGCCTGTAAAATAAAAATAAACCCTAAGCTAGCTACAATGTAACTATTAGTTATATTGTAGCTAGCTTAGGGTTTATTTTATAGGTAAGTATTTAGTTTTAAATAGGAATAATTTAGTTAATGATATGAATTTAATTTAGATTTATTTAAATTATATTTAAGTTATGGGGGGTTAGGGTTAGGGTTATACTTTGGTTTAGGGGTTAATAAATTTAGAATAGTGGCGGCAACGTTGGGGGTAGCAGATTAGGGGTTAATAAATATAATATAGGTGGTGGCGATGTCCGGAGCGGCAGATTATGGGTTAATAGTTATAATGTAGGTGTCGGCGATGTCGGGGTGGCAGATTAGGGGTTAATAAGTGTAAGATTAGCGGTGTTTAGACTTTGGGTTCATGTTAGGTTTTTAGGTGTAAACATAAATTTTATTTCCCCATAGGAATCAATGGGGCTGAGTTACTGAGTTTTACGCTGTTTTTTTTCAGGTGTTAGACTTTTTTTCAGCCGGCTCTCCCCATTGATTCCTATGGGGAAATCGTGCACGAGCACGTTACACCAGCTCACCGCTAACGTAAGCAACGCTGGTATTGGAGTGAGATGTGGAGTAAAATTTTGCTCAACGCTCACTTTTTGTCTGTTAACGTCGGGTTTGTAAAAACCCGTAATACCAGCACTGTCTGTAAGTGAGCGGTGAACATAAACTGCTCATTAGCACCGCAAAGCCTCTAACGCAAAACTCGTAATCTAGGTGATTGTTATTTAGCTACCATCACAATGTAATTCAACTACGAAGTTCAGTCAATGGCCACAAAGTTAATATCTCACTGAAAAAACTTGCTGCAACAGCAACTCCAAAATTGTGGAGTATATAAAGATTTTTACCAGCCTTTCATTACATTTGTGGTTGTGAGTTTAGCTCCATTACAATAAATGGTGCAACAGCTGTCTTGCATCCACTCGCTTCCCGCAGAGAACAAGTTCTTGTGTTAATGGGCCAATCTACTCCAAAATTGTTATTGTTTAAATAAATATATCCCCTTTACTCCCAGCTTTACACAACCAATATTGTTATATTAATATACTTTATAACCTCTAAATGTCTTCCTGTTTCTATGCCACTACAGGTCCCCTCTTATCTCAGTGCATTTTCCCAGCAAGAAACTGCTTATTCATGTGTGCCATATAGATAACATTGCACCCTCTCCTGTGGAATTAGTCAGCACTAATTGGCTAAAATGCAAGTCTGTAAATAGCACTGAGATAAGGGGGCAGTCTGCAGAGGCTTAGATACAAGGAAATCACAGAGGTAAAAAGTACATTAATATAATCATGTTGGCTATGCAAAACTGGGGAATGGGTAGTAAAGGGATTATCTATTGCCTAGATTACGAGTTTTGCATTTGTGTTTTAACACTGAAAAAATGGTCATGTCAGTGTTAAAACAGCACAGCAGCCAATACAAGTCTTGTTGATATAGATGTACAGCAAGCCTTTTAGCCTGTATCACAACGTCAATCCCGCACACGTAAAAATGATGTTTTTTAATGGGACTTCCATAGCGCCGGTATTACAAGTTTTGCGTTCTGGCTAAAAAAGCTTGCGTTCCAGCCTATACGACAAGACCCGTTTTGCAATCTAAAAGCAGTAGTTATGAGTTTTACGCTACAAAACTGTTAAACATAAAACTCATAACTAAACTATTGGCTGTTCAAATCAGCCAATAGGATGAGAGCTACTGAAATTCTATTGGCTATTCAATTCAATTTGAACAGCCAATAGGATTTCAGTAGCTCTCATCCTATTGGTTGATTTGAATTTCCAAAATCAACTCAGCCAATAGGAATGCAAGGGACGAAATTTTGAATCGTGTACCTTGCATTGACGATTTAGTGTACGGGGCGACCGTACGAAGAGGATGCTCTATGCCAGATGTCTTCAGAATGGACCCGCTCCGCGCTGCCGGGATGAAGATAGAAGACGCCGCCGGGATGAAGATAGAAGATGATACCTGGATGAAGATGGAGCCGTCTGGATGAAGATGGAGCCGTCTGGATGAAGATCCTTCAAGCAGGACTTCAACAACTGTAAGTGGATCTTCGGGGGTTAGTGTTAGGATTTTTTAATGTTTTTTAGGTGTTTTTTTTTTTTTAGTTTAGGGTT
The DNA here is from genome assembly GCF_027579735.1 of Bombina bombina. Classification (NCBI taxonomy): domain Eukaryota; kingdom Metazoa; phylum Chordata; class Amphibia; order Anura; family Bombinatoridae; genus Bombina; species Bombina bombina. The sequence continues at coordinate 1,011,292,562 of NC_069502.1, forward strand.
TGGGCTTTTCGTAAACTAGCTAAATGCCCTTTTAAGGGCAATGCCCATACAAATACCCTTTTCAGGGAAATGGTTAGCTTAGGTTTTTTTAGATAGTTTTATTTTTTTATTTTGTGGGTTGGGGGGTGGGGGTTTGTAATGTTAGTGGGACTTTGTATTTTTTTCAGGTAAAAGAGCTGTTTAACTTAGGGCAATGCCCTACAAAAGGCCCTTTTAAGGGCTATTGGTAGTTTATTATAGATAAGGATTTTTATTTTTTTATTTTTTTAAATGGTATTAGAATAGGAATTTTTTTATTATTTTGGATCATTTGTTTGTTATTTTGTGTAATGTTTTTTTTTTCATTTTGGGGTGGGTTTTTATAGTTAGATTAAGGGTTGGGCATTTCATAAAAGAGCTGAATGCCCTTTTAAGGGCAGAAAAAAGAGCTGAATGCCCTTTTAAGGGCAATTTCCATACAAATGCCCTTTTCAGGGCAATGGGTAGATTAGATTTTACTTTATTTTTGTTTTGGGGGTTGGGGGGTAGTGGGGGTTTGTATACTGTTAGGGGGATTTGTTTTGTTTTGTAGCAAAAGAGCTGTTAACTTGAGGGCAATGCCCCAAAAAAAGGCACTTTTAAGGGCCCTTGGTAGTTTATTATAGATTAGGCTTTTTATTTTGGGGTGGGATTTTTTTTCTAAATGGTATTAAAATAGGAATAATTTGTGTTTTTTATTTTTTGTAATGGTAGTTTTAATTTTTGCAATGTTAGGTTTTAGTGTAAGGCAGCTTAGGTTTTATTTCACAGGTAAGTTTGTATTTATTTTAACTAGGTAGTTATTAAATAGTTAATAACTATTTACTAACTAGTCTAGCTTGCTAAAATAAATACAAACTTACCTGTGAAATAAAAATAAAACCTAATCTAGCTACAATATAACTATTAGTTATATTGTAGCTATCTTAGGTTTTATTTCACAGGTAAGTATGTATTTAGTTTTAAATAGGTAGTTAGTTAATAATTGTAACTTTAATATAGCTCTATTTTAATTATGTTAAAGTTAGGGGGTGTTAGGTTTAGGGTTAGGGTTAGGTTTAGAAGTTAATAGTTTAATTTAGGTTGTTGTGATGTGTGGGGGCTGGCGTTTTAGGGGTTAATAGATTTATTTAGTGGTAGTGATGTGGGAGGCCAGAGGTTTAGGGGTTAATAGCTTTATTTAGTTGCAGCGATGTTGGGGAGTGGTGGAATAGGGGTTAATAGATTTATTATAGTGTGGGTGATGTTGGGGTGCGAGGGAATAGGGGTTAATAACTTTAGTATAGTGGCGGCGATATCGGGAGCTGCAGATTATGGATTAATAGATTTATTTAGGTGGCGGCGATATTGGGAGTGGCAGATTAGGGATTAATAACATTATGTAGGTGACGGCAATGTCGGGGGAAGCAGATTAGGGGTGTTTAGACTTTGGCTTTATGTTAGTGTGTTAGGTTTAAACGTAACTTTTTTTTCCTCATAGACATCAATGGGGCTGCGTTATGTTATTGAGCTTTTCATTCCGTGCTTCAGGTGTCTATGGGGAAAGTGTGCATGAGCACGTCAAAACAGCGCTTGTATTTTGTGAGGTATGGAGCTTAAAACCCCTGTATCGCACGCACAAGCCGGCTGTTTCAAAACTTATAGTGGCTGCGCTATAGAAGGTTAAATAACTCTTTAAAACTAACTTTTATTGCATTCGTTAATTTCCCTATAGCGCGCATAACTTGTAATCTACCTGTATGTTTTAAAATATAAACATTTTGGAGTAGTCTATCTCTTTAAGAAAACCAGCATCACAAACTGCCTTTAAAACCATACAAAAAAAGCAAAACTTGGGAAATGTACCCTCTATAAAACAGTCCACTCTAAAATAGGCATAGAGAAAACTTTGAAAAAGTAAAAGAAAAGTTAAAGGAAAATAAAAAAAGACAATCAGCCTTGAAATAGAGAGCTGCAATGATTTTTATTTTTTGTTGCATGCGTGGAAGACTAATATTTAGTTTTACCTACTGCAAGAAATAACCCACAATAGACTTTGCTTTACTTTTTATTAAAGGACCACTAAATACAGTAAAATTGCATAATCAACACATGCATAATAAAAATACAACACAAAAGCACTTAGTATGAATTTCAAATGATTAGTAGATTTTTGTTTCTGACAAGTTCAATTTTCTTTCCCCCTTCGCATTGGGTGACAGCCATCAGCCAATTCCAAAGTTTATATACAAATATACTGTGATTTTGTTACACTTAGAAGGAGCTGGTGCCTCAAAAAGTGTGCATATAAAAAGATTGTGCACACTAATGGAAGTGAATTGGAAACCTGTTTACAATTGCTTGCTCTTTCTGAATCATGAAAGTTTAATTTTTACTTTAGTGTTTCTTTAAATATGGTAGAAAATTAATGTGCTTGAAGGGACAACCAAATGTATATGATTTAAGAAGCAAGACCTAAATACTTTACTTATAAAACATAGAATTTAAAGGAACATTAAACCTAATCAAATTCCCCATAAGGGGGTCCATCCGATAAAAATCGTCGCCCGCAAAAGCCGGCGACGCCAATATTTGCGCGGGTTTGGTATCCTATATACGGCGTAACCTAGAAGTTACGCGCGTATATTTCTGCCGTCGCCCGTAGTTTTTTGGGCCATAGGCAGGTATACCAAACCCGCGCAGTTTGGTATCCAATATGCAGCGTAAGGACTTACGTTGCGAAAATGGAGAAAACTTACTCCATTTTCACCTCGCCACAAAAAGCAGCCGTAAGAAGCCTTACGCTGACTATTGGAGCCCCGTAACTCCCTAAACTGGCAGCTAAAATAAACCTAACACCTAACGCATGCGCAATGTCTATCTCCCTGTCAACCGCGATCTTCTAAAATAAACCTAACACCTAACGCATGCGCAATGTCTATCTCCCTGTCAACCGCGATCTGCTAAAATAAACCTAACACCTAACGCATGCGCAATGTCTATCTCCCTGTCAACCGCGATCTGCTAAAATAAACCTAACACCTAACGCATGCGCAATGTCTATCTACCTGTCAACCGCGATCCCCCCCCCCCCCCCCGAAATCCCTAATAAAGTTATTAACCCCTAAACCGCCGCTCCCGGACCCCGCCGCCATCTACATAAACTAACCCCCTACTATGAGCCCCTAAAACCGCCGCCATTGAATCAGCCAATCAGATACAAGTTCAATCCGATTCAGCCAATCAGATTGAGCTCGCATTCTATTGGCTGTTCCGATCAGCCAATAGAATGCGAGCTCAATCTGATTGGCTGATTGGATCAGCCAATCGGATTGAACTTGAATCTGATTGGCTGATTCAATCAGCCAATCAGATTTTTTTAACTTAATTCCGATTGGCTGATAGAATCCTATCAGCCAATCGGAATTCGGCGGACGCCATCTTGGATGACGTCATTTAAAGGTACCTCATTCCAAGTTCAGTAGTCGGCCGGGATGGATGCTCCGCAGCGGCGGAGCGAAGAAAGAAGATTGAAGATGCCGCCGGAAGAATGAAGACTTTGCTGCCGCTTGGAGGAAGACGTCGCCGGAGGAAGAATTCTTCTTTGCCGCTTGGAGGAAGACATCGCCGGAGGAAGAATTCTTCTTTGCCGCTTGGAGGAAGACATCGCCAGGATCGGATCAGGAGTTCGGCCCGGTGTGGTGAAGACAAGGTAGGGAGATCTTCAGGGGGGTAGTGTTAGGCTTTTTTAAAGGGGGTTTGGGTGGTTTTAGAATAGGGGTATGTGGGTGGTGGGTTGTAATGGGGGGGGGTATTGTATTTGTATGCAAAAGAGCTGAATTCTTTGGGGCATGCCCCACAAAAGGCCCTTTTAAGGGCTGGTAAGGTAAAGAGCTTTGAAATTTGTTTAATTTAGAATAGGGCAGGGAATTTTTTTTATTTTGGGGGTTTATTATTTTATTAGGGGGCTTAGAATAGGTGTAATTAGCTTAAAAATCTTGTAATCTTTTTTTATTTTTTGTAATTTAGTGTTTGTTTTTTTTGTAATTTAGTTTAGTTAATTTAATTGTATTTTTAGATAGATGTTTGTAGTTTATTTAATTTATTGATAGTGTAGGTGTATTTGTAACTTAGGTTAGGATTTATTTTACAGGTAATTGGGTAATTATTTTAACTAGGTAGATATTAAATAGTTAATAACTATTTAATAGCTATTATACCTAGTTAAAATAATTAACAATTTACCTGTAAAATAAATATTAACCCTAACATAGCTACAATGTAATTATTAATTATATTGTAGCTATCTTAGGGTTTATTTTATAGGTAAGTATTTAGATTTAAATAGGAATATTTTAGTTTATAAATGAATTAGATTAATTTAATATAAATTTAGTTAGGGGTGTTAGGGTTAGATAGAGTTAATATAGTTAATATAAATACTATAGTAACTATATTAACTATATTAACCCTAATATAATTAGGGTTAATATATATAATGTAATACCTATATTAACTATAATATACTTAGGGTTAACATAGATAATATAGCTGGCGGCGGGGTAGGTAGATTAAATTAGGGGTTAATCATTTTAATAGAGATGGCGGCGGTGTAAGGGGCTTACATTGGGGGTTAATAATTTTAATATAGATGGCGGCGGTGTTAGGGGCTCACTTTAGGGGGTTATAGATATAATATAGCTGGCGACGGGGTACGGGAGCGGCGGTTTAGGGGTTAATAACTTTATTAGGTTGCGGCGGGGTACGGGAGCGGCGGTTTAGGGGTTAATAACTTTATTAGGTTGCGGCGGGTACGGGAGCGGCGGTTTAGGGGTTAATAGCTTTTTTATTGTTAGACTAGTGAGGGGGGATAGCGGATAGAGGGTTAGACGTGTCGAGCTATGTTAGGGAGGCGTGTTAGACTTGTCGGGCTATGTTAGGGAGGCGTGTTAGACTTGTCGGGCTATGTTAGGGAGGCGTGTTAGACAGTGCGGGTGTTTTAGACTTTAGTCAGGTTTTATAGGCGCCGGCAGTTTCTAACGTGCCGCAAGTCACTGGCGACGCCAGAAATTTGTACTTACGCAGATTTCTGGACATTGCTGGTTTGTCAGACTTACGGCACGTTAGCATCTGACGGCGACTTATATGAGATAGCTTGAGTTGCGAGCTGAAACTGCGGGCGACGCCGGTTCCCTCGCTTGCGCCGCAAACTGCGATCTATATCGGATCGCGCCCCAGATGCATAATTAAACATAGCAAAATTACATTTACAATCATTATTCTTTTTGCTTAAGAGGTGTGATTTAATCCCACAGAGGGCAAGTTTGCTAAAGTCAAATCAGCTAAGTATTTAGAGAAGTTTCAAAGGTGACTAAAAGGTCAAATATGATAAGAATAGTGAAGTGTCCTTTAATTGGAGAAAAACATACACAACTGTAATTTGACTTGAGAGCCCCTGTCCTAAATCCTATCCATTAGGTGATGGAGTAAACAATGCTGCAGCAGAACCTATTGTCCTAGCCTGTTGTCAATTGTCCCGGACGCCGTTCATTAATTAGTAGCTTTCTTAGGAAGAGATGCCAGTCCCACTAATTCTCATGAATTAGCACAAGTAATAACTCAGCATAACTCTGAAACTAAAGCTGCTCGAACTGGTTTTAAATGATTATTCTAAACTTGATTCCTGTACATTTATTATAACTTTCTACACAACATGGACTTTTTTTTCTGTATTTATTCTTCATTAAAGGGACACTCAGGTCAAATTAAATTTTCATGATTCAGATAGAGCATGTAATTGTAAACAACTTTCCAATTTACTTCCATTAAAAAAAATGTGCACAGTCTTTTATATTTACACTTTTTGAGTCACCAGCTCCTACTGAGCATGTGCAAGAATTCACAGACTATACGTTTGTGATTGGCTGATTGCTATCACATGGTACAGGGGGAGTGGACATAGACATAACTTTGAAATTTGTTAGAAAAAAATATACTACTCATTTGAAATTCAGAGTAAATGCTATTGTATTGTCTTATTATCTTGCATTTGTTGATTATGCAAATCTACTGTGTTTACTGGTCCTTTAAAGGGACAGTCTACACATTAGTCACCTTAAAGTAGGATGTAGGACAGGGGCTCTCAGATTAAGCAGCAAATAGCCTCCTGCACCCTTTCTATATCATGCAGCAGGAACGGTAAAAAAAGTTATTTAGAATGAATATTGTTTATGGCCACTTTGAAATGGCTGCCAAGCTCCGCCTACAGATGAATAAGGTGTAGACTGTCCCTTTAAATACTTTAACCTAGATAGAAAACAATGCTGGTTAAATTCTGACCGGGTCGCATCCTTAGAGGTGCTAAAATGATTGTTTCCCAGTTCCACAAATTCAGACCAGATTTGGTCATTTTTAATGTATTATTTATTGCACAGCTCCAAATGAATACTATAAGGCATATAAGATTTTGAATTAAGGTGTACTGCTTTTTTCCATGTCATTTTTTTTGACAGAAATAACAACAAAAAATGTCATATTTTACTTGGGTTTATCTTGTACTATGACAAAAACATTCCAGCTAAAAGATGACTTAAAATGATGAAAGCATTTAAAAGTCAAGCTAAATGCACTGTTTATCGAACTTGCAACAGGTGCATCTTTAGTATACTCCATGGTAGTGCTTTACTAAAGGGTATCTTATCAGTTAGCACAAAATTTATTAAAGAACCATAATGTTACATTGGTCTCTCAGGATTCATTAGACAGCATAATTCAATTATTTCTTAACTTAGGAGGAAATTAGTATCCAGATGATAGGGTCTGTTAATTATCTGCAGTATGGCCTTCTGCTAGTACTATGCTTCTGTCTGCATTAATGTTTCACTGCATTGTATAGTTTCAGTATTTATCCTCAAACTGTAAATGCATCCAATGTTGCTGTGCCTTCAGCAATAAAATGAAAGAATGTATATTTTAGTTTCACAAATGTTACATGTTAAATGTAATTTACAATATATTATAGTTACGTATCTGCAGTGCTAGTTGGTTCAGGATTAACAATTTGGCTGCCAGAGTGCTAAAATCCCTTCAGGGGATTAAGATATCATAAAGCTCAAAAATATATTTAACTTTATATATAGATGTGAAATAGTTCCATGCATTAAGAGTTCAGATTTAGATTACATTTTTTGTACAGTACTGGGATTTGGTTTTAAAATCAAATGTCTCTTATTGTGTACACTGTATAACAAATAATATGTAAAAGTCAAAAGCAGAAAGAAAAGGAAAAAAAGGGAAAATTATTGTATTGTAGTACAGGTATACCTCACTTTACAGCGGTTCACTTTACAGCGCTTCGCTAATACAGCGCTTTGTGGAGATGAAGTTCAGCCTCCAAGGATTTTGAAACAGTGATGTAATCATCAGGAGATTGCAAGAAAACTGATTGGCACCATTTTGTTATGCTTAGTTCACTCTGTTTACATCATTACAGTGCAATCTGTGCCTCTGTGCTATAGTCTGGCAAATTTTACTACAGTAATTGTCACTATTTTACAGATACAGTATTTATTGAATACTAATTGAATACTGTGCTGTGCTAGTGGTAAACTAAACACTATTGCACCCCTAATATATGTTAGTTTAAACATGTTTTCAAGTCTTTAAACACACTGGCAAGTGAAAAAAAGCTAAAACTGCCTTGTTTCACTTTAAGGCGGTTTTCACTTTACAGCGGGGCTCCGGTCCCTAACCCGCTGTATGAGCGGGGTATACCTGTATATTCAAAAATAAATAGTAGTAATTTAAATACTCTGCTATCCAAGTCATAAAATTGCATATCCATTAAAAGAACATACAACATATCTTAAAGTTGATGATGGTGATTAATGGACATCTACTATGCACTAGAACTGGGGAAATAGAAAAATTTTGTTACCTTACACATTCACTTTTTCCGGTTGAACATTTCTATAGAATGAATGCAAGTTTCAGAATATTAATTTCCATAGACATACACTGATGTCTCTAAGAATCAACATTTGAAAGTTGATATTTGAATATTTGAATGTTATATGGAATATTATATATGTATATATTTTTTTAATAAATAGATTGTGGAATGTTTGATAACCAAGCCAATGTCACAAGCATTCAAAACTAGCTGGGGCGCAATCAATGTCAGTATGAAAACGTATAATAGAGAACAAATACTACCATTGGTGCAACATTCAAATTAAAAATTACAAAGTACACTTGTAGTGCACTCACAAGTTTCTATCAGAAATTTACTATCTAGATATAATACAACCAGAACTCAACATCTATTTTGAGTAACATGATGAGTTGAAGGTGACGGAGACGTTTTCATTACTTATTTGAGTTTTATGTCAGTTTAATGAAATATAACCGCTTTATGCTTATTTGTTTGTCTACAACAGGAACCTCTTTCCAAAATAAAAATTCTAAAAAATATCATGTTATCCTATCACAGAACATCAGGTAAAGTGGATGATTCATACAAAGAAGCACATACTCTATTCTTTGATTCCAAAAACATTTTAAGTTATTGTTTCCTATAAAGGAATATGTCTCCATTTTCACCATGGTGTTAAAGAGCACAAGATAATGTTCACATGTCAGAATAAGATGGTCCTGGAAAGTCTGAGGAGCTTATGAGCATTGCACTGGTTAAAGGGACATGAAACCCATTTTTTTTTTCTTTTGTGATGTAGAAAGAGCATGTTATTTTAAACAACTTTCTAATTTACTTCTATTATCTCATTTGCTTCATTCTCTTGATATCACTTGCTGAAAAGCATATCTAGATATGCTCAGTAGCTGCTTATTGGTTGCTGCACATAGAGGCCTTGTGTGATTGGCTCACACATGTGCATTGCTATTTCTTCAACAAAGGATATCTAAAGAATTGAGCAAATTAGATAATAGAAGTAAATTGGAAAGTTGTTTAAAATTACATGACCTATCTGAATCATGAAAGCTAATTTTGTATACAATCTCAGAGCTGAGACAAAAGAAAATCAACCCCTTAATGACCACAGCACTTTTCCGTTTGTCCGTTTGGGACCAAGGCTATTTTTACATTTTTGCGGTGTTTGTGTTTAGCTGTAATTTTCCTCTTACTCATTTACTGTACCCACACATATTATATACCGTTTTTCTCGCCATTAAATGGACTTTCTAAAGATACCATTATTTTCATCATATCTTATAATTTACTATAAAAAAAATGATAAAATATGAGGAAAAATGGAAAAAAACACACTTTTTCTAACTTTGACCCCCAAAATCTGTTACACATCTACAACCACCAAAAAACACCCATGCTAAATAGTTTCTAAATTTTGTCCTGAGTTTAGAAATACCCAATGTTTACATGTTCTTTGCTTTTTTTGCAAGTTATAGGGCCATAAATACAAGTAGAACTTTGCTATTTCCAAACCATTTTTTTCCAAAATTAGCGCTAGTTACATTAGAACACTAATATCTTTCAGGAATCCCTGAATATCCCTTGGCATGTATATATTTTTTTTTAGTAGACATCCCAAAGTATTGATCTAGGCCAATTTTGATATATTTCATACCACCATTTCACCGCCAAATGCGATCAAATACAAAAAATCGTTCACTTTTTCACAAATTTTTTCACAAACTTTCGATTTCTCACTGAAATTATTTACAAACAACTTGTGCAATTATGGCATAAATGGTTGTAAATTCTTCTCTGGGATTCCCTTTGTTCAGAAATAGCAGACATATATGGCTTTGGCGTTGCTTTTTGGTAATTAGAAGGCTGCTAAATGCCACTGCGCACCACAAGTGTATTATGCCCAGCAGTGAAGGGGTTAATTAGGGAGCTTTTAGGGAGCTTGTAGGGTTAATTTTAGCTTTAGTGTAGTGTAGTAGACAACCCCAAGTATTGATCTAGGCACATTTTGGTATATTTCATGCCACCATTTCACCCCAAATGCGATCAAATTAAAAAAAACGTAAAATTTTTCACAATTTTAGGTTTCTCACTGAAATCATTTACAAACAGCTTGTGCAATTATGGCACAAATGGTTGTAAATGCTTGTCTGGGATCCCCTTTGTTCAGAAATAGCAGACATATATGACTTTGGCGTTGCTTTCTGGTAATTAGAAGGCCGCTAAATCCTGCTGCGCCTCACACGTGTATTATGGCTAGCAGTGAAGGGGTTAATTAGGGAGTTTGTAGGGAGCTTGCAGGGTTAATTTTAGCTTTAGTGTAGAGATCAGCCTCCCATCTGACACATCCCACCCCCTGATCCCTCCCAAACAGCTCCCATCCCTCCCCCACCCCACAATTGTCCCCGCCATCTTAAGTACTGGCAGAAAGTCTGCCAGTACTAAAATAAAAGGGTTTTAAAAAAATAAATATTTTTTTTTAGCATATTTACATATGCTACTGTGTAGGATCCCCCCCTTAGCCCCCAACCTCCCTGATCCCCCCCAAAACCGCTCTCTAACCCTCCCCTCTGCCTTATTGGGGGCCATCTTGGGTACTGGCAGCTGTCTGCCAGTACCCAGTTTGCAATAAAAAGTGCTTTTTTTTGTTTGTTTGTTTTTTTCTGTAGTGTAGCTTCCCCCCCCCACACACAGACAAACCCCCACCACCTTGCTGATCGTTTTTTTTTTTACATTTTGACATTTTTTTAATATTTTTTATTTCCAGCATTTTCTGTAGTGTAGCGGTTCCCACCCACTCCCTCCCCGTGCACGCGCCCGCCCCCACCCTCCCGTGCACGCGTGTGCGCGCCCGTGCGCGCCCCCAGCCACCCCCGCCCACGATCCCGCCCCCCTTCACATCAACAGGGCCATCGATGGCCGCCACCCGCCTCCCGGTCCGGCTCCCACCCACCAACGCAGTAAGCCACCGATCTCCGGTGCAGAGAGGGCGACAGAGTGGCTCTCTCTGCACCGGATGGCTTAAAAAGGTTATTGCAGGATGCCTCCATATCGAGGCATCACTGCAATAACCGGAAAGCATCTGGAAGCGAGCAGGATCACTTCCAGCTGCTTTCCACACTGAGGATGTGCAGGGTACGTTCTCAGGCGTTAACTGCCTTTTTTCTGAGGACGTACCCTGCACGTCCTCAGTCGTTAATGGGTTAATTAAAAGCCTATGAAATTTTTTTTATATATATCACTATGTATGTATTGATGAATCAATTTTTTCAATATATCACAATCTATAGATTGATGACTTTCTTTTTTCTTTCTCTTTTTATACATGAATTGACAACTTACGTTTTCATACCTCCCCCTCTACCTCATTGATACATATGAATGATTGTTTTTATTTATGGTTTGTGGTGGTTAATGATTTATTGTAAAATGCTTATTAGCATTGTTTTGGCAATTATATGTATACTTTTTGTATTTTTGTATTTTCTTTGTTTTCCTATTGTATTTTGAATTTTAGATGTATACTAAAGAATTCACTTAAACAAAGCCTATGGCAATAAAAAGGATGCTAGTTTCTCTTAAAAACCTTTACACTTGGCAGATGTCATTCTATAATAACACAACCGAAATGTCTTGTAATTACAAGGTGTTTACTATCCCTTTTAACCTTGTTGTTATGCATGTGTTTTACTTGTACTAATGACAAAACTATGTACGAAATTCTATAAAAATGCTCAGAACTGTTGGCATAATCATACATGAATATTATTTTCTGGTTGGAGACATCACAGCTGTTTCCATCCAATCAGCTGTTGCTTGTTTTCTGATAGGTTCTTTTCTGCTTTAAATATACCTTCAGTTTGCCACTATTACAAAATGTTCTGTTTATTCCTGGGTCACATTACAGGTACAATAGGTTTGTAAGCATCATAAAATTTATATATTTGACATCTTTAATGTATTATTCTCTGGATATCGATTTAAATTTGATAATTATCCAATTAGCCTTCTTTAAATGTAAGCTACATTGGGCTACTACTTTTTCATGAGTTCTAATTTTTCATGGTTTGATAAATGGACCCGGTAAAAAATTATGTAATAGGTAAAATATAACTCAATGCTAAATTGATACTAAGCAGCCCTATACATTTTTGCTCTGTACTCAATCTAATTGTTTTAGTTATACCCATGCTACATTTAAACAACTGAAAAGTCAAACAACTCAATAGTTAAACATATCTTTTAAGCAAATTCTTGCACAGAAACTGTTCTAAAAGTTGATCACACAGCATCTAATGCAGAAGCAGCTAAAATATCCTCCCAAGTCTGCTTAATTTCTATTCTATCTCAAGTAAACATAAGTATTATCCTAGTTAATAGCAATGTTCTAAAGTGTAAAATATATAATATATACAATATATACTTTTTTGTAATCTGCTTATAGAATTAACATCAGGGAAAAGAGGAGGCTTGAGGTTTAAAGTGAAAGTCAACTATAGCATTTTTGAAATGCTAGGGTTGACTGTTGAAACAAATAAAGGGCACTTTCATTCATGAAGTATAAGATACTTCATGCAGAAAGTGCCTTTATTCATTTCAACCATTCGCCGTTCTTAGCTGCTACAGCAGTCCACGGCAAAAAAATATTTTGCTAAGAGGTGACGTTTTCACTCCTTAGCAAATAGTGTGGTAAATCCGTCTCCCATGGGTACCAAACCAGATTTACCGCATGGCTATTGGCTAAGAGGTTAAAACGTTACCTCTTAGAAAAAAAAATTGTGGCCGTGGGCTGTCGTAGCAGCTAAGAACAGTTGAAACTAATAAAGGCACTTTATGCATGAAGTATCTTATACATGAAAGTGCCCATTATTTGTTTCAACAGTCAACCCTAGCGTTTGTATGTATTGTATTGGGTACTTGTAAAGCATGGCTAATCACCCATAAGGGTCTCAAGGCGCTGCTCATTTTATCGACCTCGGAAGGATGAAAGGCTGAGTGGGCCTTGCCGGGGATCGAACCTGCAACCCTTGGGTTGCAACAGAGCTCAGCCACAGTGCCTTAGCATGCTGAGCTATCTGTCTGGCTATTCAAAAATGCTATGGTTGACTTTCACTTTAAAGAGTTCACCTACTTATATTATTCAATATATTTTGCAATTTACATAGCTAAATAACTGGACTATTGAAACTACTTATTAACCTGCTCATTAAAAAGCTAAGAAATACCATTTAGAGGCCGAATTATCAAGCTCCAAGTTCGCTGATCCATAACTTGTCCGCCTGCTCTGAGGCGGCGAAAAGAAATCAACCCGATCGAATATGATCGGGTTGATTGACACCCCCTGCTAGCAGCCGATTAGCCACAAATCTGCAGGGGGCGGTATTGCACAAGCAGTTCATCAGAACTGCTGGTGCAATGATAAATGCCGACAGTGTATGCTGTCGGCATTTATCGATGTGCAACGGACATGATATGCTACATCGTATCATGTCCGCTCGCACTTTGATAAATATGCCCCTTAGTCTGTCATTCTAAGCAGGAGGGGCCAAAAATTAGAGAAATGGAAAGAAGGCTTCAGCAATAATTTTTGTTTGTTAAAGTATATCCTTCAAAAATAATTTTTAATAAGAAAAAGGTTGAAAACAAACATTTTTGAAATTTGAAAACATTTTCTCAAACCAGTCATTTTTTAACTCTTTGAAATCCTTGGGTGCAAAAGGTAAAATGGTGAGGAACCCCCTTCTGGCTAATGTGGAATTAAAGTACTGAGTGGTGCTATTATTATTATTATTATCATCATTTATTTGTATAGCGCCGCCAAATTCCGTAGAGCTGGGTACAATGATAGGGGTATACAATGACAAAGATTTTTGATAAAATACAAAACATAACAAAACTAAACAAATCTAGTACAGGAAGAAGAGGGCCCTGCTCCAGAGAGCTCACAGTCTACAGGTTTAGAGTGCAGAGACATAAGGTTGGGGTAGCTTGCTACATCGGTTGTAGTTACAGCAGTGAGTCAGGCAGTTCATGCATTAGTTTGGTTCAGATGAATGATAGAGGAGAGATAGTACGCCTCTATGAATAGGTGGGTTTTCAAGGAGCCTCTGAAGCTATGCAAGGTTGGAGACAGTGTTATGGAGTGGGGTAGAAAGTTCCAGAGGACAGGAACAGCACATGGGAAGTCTTGGAGGCGGGAGTAGGACGTAGAGATAACAGGAGTGGAGAGACGTAAGTCAGAGGTTGATCGAATAGGATGGGATGGGAAAATATAGTTGGGAGTTAGACTGTTTACTGCTTGTAAGTTAGGGTTAATACTTTAAATAGTATTCTGGAGTGTATGGGGAGCCAGTGTAGAGACTGGCAGAGCGGAGCAGCTGATGTAGATCTGCGACTTAGGTGGATGAGTCTAGCAGAAGCATTCATAATAGATTGGAGGGAGGAGAGGCGGTGTTTTGGAAGGCAATTTCAGAGTACATTTCAATAATCAATGCGTGACAAAATGAGGGAATGAATAAGTATGGTTGTAGTTTTTTGAGTAAGGAAGGGACTAATTCTGGAAATGTTGCATAGGTGTGAACGGCAGGATTTGGTGTTTGTATATGTGGGTTGAATGTGAGCTCTGAGTCTAGTGTGACCCCAAGACAGTAGACCTGGGGTGAGGTGTTGAGAATAGAGTCTCCAACCGTCAGAGAAATGTCAGGTGTTGAATGTCTCGAAGAGGGGGGAATAAGAAGCAGCACAGTTTTTGACAGATTGAGTTGGAGGTAGTGTGAAGACATTCAAGAGTAAATTACAGAGGAGCAGTTGGAAATCTGGTTGAGTAAAGAGGGAGAGATATCAGGAGAGGAAAGATAAATTTGGGTATCATCAGCATATAAGTGGTACTGGAATCCAAAGGAGGCTATAAGTTTCTCAAGGGAGGATGTAAAGAAAGAGAAAAGCAAGGGGCCCAAGACAGAGCCTTGCAGTACTCCAACTGAGAGAGATCACAAGATATTTTGTTAAATGACACTGAAAAAGAGCGGTTTGAGAGATATGAGGCAAACCAGGAGAGGGCTGTGTCTTGGATGCCAAATGAATGTAGTATATTTAGAAGGAGAGGATGGTCGACTTTGTCAAAAGCAGAGGATAGGTCAAGAAGAATTAGTAAGGAGTTGTGGCCTTTTGCTTTAGCTGATAACAGGTCATTTGTTACTTTAGCAAGAGCAGTTTCTGTTGAGTATTTAGGGCAGAAACCAGATTGTAGTTAATCAAGTAAGGAGTTAGTTGTTAGAAATTGAGTTAGCCGATTATAGACCAGTAATTCCAATAATTTTGAAGCAAAGGGAAGTAAGGAGACCGATCGATAGAAGGCGTGGAGGGGTTTTAGAATTGGTATGATTGACGCATGCTTGAATGTATCCGGAAATGTGCTAGCGGTGAGAGATTGGTTAAAGAGATGAGATAGGGTAGGGGTTAGTGAAGCAGAGAGAGAGAGAAGAAGTCATGAAGGAATAGGGTCAAGTGGGCAGCTTGTGAGATGAGTCAAGAATAGAAGTACAGAGACTTCTTCCTCTTTTATAGGAGGGAAGTAGCATAGAGTTTTGTTAATAGAAGGGGTGGGTAGCATTGCTGTGTTCGGCGGGTGTGATGTGCAGAAATCTTTTCTAATGGTGTCAATTTTATTTTTGAAGTGATCAACAATAATCTGAGCAATGAGGTTGGTAGTGGGCGGGAGTGCAGGTGGACGTAGAAGGGAGTTAAAGGTTGAGAACAGCTTTCTGGGGTTGGATGCATGAGATGACACAAGAGAGGAAAATAGACTTGTTTGGCCAGACTGAGCGCAGAGTTGTAGTAGGACTTAAGGATGAATTTATAATGCCGGAAATCAGCACAGGTGCGTTATTTCCTCCACTGCTGTTCAGCAGCTTGTGAACATCGCTAAAGGTATCTGGTTTGTTTGGTGTGCCACGGTTGCCGTCGAGTGATTGATGTACGATGAACAGTGGAGGATGCAGCTTTGTCAAGTGTTCATTTTAGTGCCGAATTATACTGTAAAGCAATGAGGTTTGGGCAAGAGAGGGATGAAATGTCAGAGGTCAGAGTATTCAGTTGAGTGGAAAAGTCTGTGAGATCCAAGTCATTTAAATGTGTGTAAGGTAGCAGTTTCTTTGGGGCTTGCAAAGATGTAGCAGGTAGAGTAAGAGAGAAAGTTAGTAGATGTTGGTCAGAGAGAGGAAAGGGGAAGTTAAGGAAGTTGGAAATGGCACAAAGATTAGTGAAGACCAGGTCTATGGAGTTGCCTTCACATTGGGTTGAATATGTTGTCCACTGGGATAGGCCAAAAGAGGTGGTAATGGTAGAAATTTAGAAGCAGCAGGCATGTTAGGGTTATCAAGAGATATGTTGAAGTCCCCTAAGTATTAGAGAAGGGACATTACAAGAGAGAAAACGTGGAAGCCAGGCTTCAAAGTGGTCCAGAAATTGTGATGCTGGGCCAGGGGGCCAATAAATAACTGCAACACGAAGAGCTAGAGGGGAGAAGAGGTGGATAGCATGGTAGTGAGCTGAGGGAAGCAGAGGGTGGACCAGGTTATACGAGACATCCACAGCTGCAAGAAGAAGAAAGATGGTGAGAGCGAAAGGAGATGAGAATGTGTCTTATGTTAGTGTTTAAGTTTAGGATCAGTGAAGCATGGGTGGCTGAGGTATATGAGATAGGAATAGAGTTCATGTGTGTTGTAGAGGGGGGAAGGTAGAAGATAAGGAGAAATATGAGTTGTCTGAGTGCTGTTTGTGAAAGAAAGAGCTGTGACTTTAAGGAGAAGGGAGGAAAAGGTTAATGCAGACATTAGAAAGTGTACCATATTTGCAGTTAATTTGGGAAATTTGAAAGTACTTATTTCTGTTTTCCACTCCTTTGTCTAACTCCCTTGTTATAACTCCCTACACTTATGAACTAGCACACTTAGAGAACTGCACATGCTGCACTGATCTAACAAACAAGCTTGATGTAACAGGCTTGGGGTATTCAATTTAAAGGTAATAACAGTAACATGATCCTAATTAGCAAAGGTCATAAATTAATGGAGGATCAAACAATGCCTGAACAAACAATGCATATGACACCTATCTTATCAAAGTGGATTACAGAGAAAGCAAAGTTTTAAGGTAATAAAGACAAACTAGATAACGGTTTGTAAGGGGAAAGGCAGTTATAGTGTGTCATGCCCTATACACATACCTGAGGAGAGGGGAGAGAGAGAGCAGTGTAAGCAAAGTTCCAAATATGTTCCAATTATATACCAGTCGCTGTTCTCTTTATTTTGCTATATATAATATAAATATATTTATAATATTTCCCTTGTTATAACTCCCTACACTTATAAACTAGCACACTTAGAGAACTGCACATGCTGCACTGATCTAACTATGTGGTAAGACTGAGATCTGAGCACTGAATTGGTGCTGGTAGTGCTGGAACAGAAGTATAAAAGGTTAGTAAGAGGATAGAGAGTGAAGAGTAAAAGTTATTCAAATGGATGGTTCCATTTACTAATATTTGTATAGATAAGTATAATGTGGGACATTCTTAGATAAGATTTATAAAATTAGTTTTTTATTTAGCAAGACAAATACTATTGGCTTTTAGAACTATGTAACAATTATGAGATAATTGTTGCATTTCCTGGTTCTTAGTATATGGATCTGGAATAGATGGATGTTCCTGTGGTTTTTCATCAATCTTGGCCTGATCCCTAATGGGTTTTACATATGGTTCAGTTACTAACAAAACTTCTTCTGATGCAACTACTTCAATACTTTCTCTCTGGAGAAAATGCTCTCTCTAAAGAGATCAATTAAGATTATTGCTTTGCAAGTGGATCTTCTTGATTGTCAAGGTGATGCTTTAAAAACAAAATATATAAGATGTCTATGTATATTTTTTTAAATTAATTTAAAAAAAAACATAAACAAAATCATCAGAATTATTTTCGCTTCTATGTTTTTAGTTCCTGTTAGCAAAATAGAATTAATAGCAAGCAGTTATATTGTTCGAATTAATTAAAACAAAATTAAAGAGCAAAGCTGATTAAATAAAAAAAATAATTTTATGTTTATTGATAATACCTAAGACTTACTACAGAAACATCACTAATTGCAACTTATTGATTACAGGATCAACGCTCGAATAATTCTCAAGGCACTAAAGAATATGCTAAGGGATGAACCTCCTTTTGTCTTTCAATTAAATAAAATGAAAATCTTCTACTATAATTTTAACTTTGTGATGTTCATAGATATCTATAAATATAACATAGTTTTAAAATGAAAAGAAAAAAAAAAAAAAAGGCCAGATTATAAGAAATAATGTACTCCTATCAAGTTTGCGCATATAACCCAACAGGAGCACATTAAATCTTCATGTGCACAAACCCAACATAAGTTATCTTAAGACGCATTATGTATTTATTAAATATAAAATATTGAAAAATATTAATAAATAATGTAAATAATTATTATAGATGTACTAAAAAAATAATATATATATATATATATATATATTACTGTATATATAATAATTCTTTATATTTTTTATAATATTTAATATTTTAATAAGGTGCCTTGAGATAACCAATTCTTTATGTAAGCAAACCCGACACTGCGTTAGACCTACATTGCGAAACTCAAACCTTGTTACGCATATGTTACAATTCCTATGTTCTTCACTTACAATTTTTTTAAAATTTGTATTATTAAACATACATTTCTATATATATCTGATAATGGTAATGTAAAATATATATCTATAACTATATATCTATAGGAATAGATATAGATAGGTATAGTTATATATGTAATATATGTAAATATGTATTTAGAAAAAAGTTAAATTTTCTTGTATGTGAAGAACATTGGAATGTGAAATATTTACAGTAAATAAATAGTAAAACACTTTATTAAATATTATTATAAAATTATTATTTAGACACACGCACATTAGTGATGTCATGAACATAAAATTTTCCGTTCACGAACGGCGAACACGAATTTCCGCAAATGTTCGCAAACGAGCGAACCGCCATAGACTTCAATAGGCAGGCGAATTTTAAAACCTACAGGGACTCTTTCTCACAGTCAAATTTCTAGTTTTTTTTAATGTACACTACTGTTACACCAGATATGAGTTGCACTGGTGTGACACTGTGCCCTGGCAGGCCCTGAAACGCACACACGTGAAGGAAACTGACTGCTATTATTTCACAGTCAAATTTCTAGGTTTTTTTTTAACCCCTTAATGACAACAGTACTTTTCCATTTTCTGTCCGTTTGTGACAAAGGCTATTTTTACATTTTTGCGGTGTTTGTGTTTAGCTGTAATTTTCCTCTTACTCATTTACTGTATCCACACATATTATGTACCATTTCTCTCGCCATTAAATGTACTTTCTAAAGATAGCATTATTTTAATCATATATTATAATTTACTATAAAAAAATTATAAAATATGAGGAAAAAATGGAAAAAAAACACTTTTTCTAACTTTTAGCCCCAAAATCTGTTACACATCTACAACCACCAAAAAACACCCATGCTAAATAGTTTCTAAATTTTGTACTGAGTTTAGAAATACCCAATGTTTACATGTTCTTTGTTTTTTTTTTCCAAGTTATAGGGCCATAAATACAAGTAACACTTTGCTATTTCCAAACCACTTTTTTTCAAAATTAGCGCTAGTTACATTGGGACACTGATATCTTTCAGGAATCTCTGAATATCGCTTGACATGAATATTTTTTTTTTTTAGAAGACATCCCAAAGTATTGATCTAGGCCCATTTTGGTATATTTCATGCCACCATTTCACCGCCAAATGCGATCAAATACAAAAAATCGTTCACTTTTTCACAAATTTTTTCACAAACTTTCGGTTTCTCACTGAAATTGTTTACAAACAGCTTGTGCAATTATGGCATAAATAGTTGTAAATGCTTCTCTGGCATCCCCTTTGTTCAGAAATAGCAGACATATATGGCTTTGGCGTTGCTTTTTGGTAATTAGAAGGCCGCTAAATGTCACTGCGCACATACATGTATTATGCCCAGCAGTGAAGGGGTTAATTAGGGAGCATGTAGGGAGCTTTTTGGGGTAATTTTAGCTTTAGTGTAGTGTAGTAAACAACCCAAAGTATTGATCTAGGCACATTTTGGTATATTTCATGCCACCATTTCACCGCCAAATACGTTCAAATAAAAAAAAAACTTTACATTTTTCACAATTTTTGGTTTCTTACTGAAATTATTTACTAACAGCTTGTGCAATTATGGCACAAATGGTTGTAAATGCTTCTCTGGGATCCCCTTTGTTCAGAAATAGCAGACATATATGGCTTTGGCGTTGCTTTTTGGTAATTAGAAGGCCGCTAAATTCCGCTGCGCATCACACGTGTATTATGGCTAGAAGTAAAGGGGTTAATTAGGTAGCTTGTAGGAAGCTTTCAGGGTTAATTTTAGCTTTAGTGTAGAGATCAGCCTCCCACCTGAAACATCAGACCCCCTGATCCCTCCCAAACAGCTCTCCCCCCCCCCCCCACCCCACAATTGGTCCCGCCATCTTAAGTATTTTTTTTTTTGTTTTTTTATAGCATATTTACATATGCTGCTGTATAGAATCCCCCCTTAGCCCCCAACCTCACGGATCCCCCATCAAACAGTTCTCTAACCCTCCCCCTCTAGCTTAATGGGCGCCATCTTGGGTACTGGCAGTTGTCTGCCAGTACCCAGTTTAGTAAAAAAAACATGCTTTTATTATTTTTTTGCTGTAGTTTAGCTTTTCTGTAGTGTAGCTCCCCCCCTCGCTCCCAGAACCCTTAGATTGTTTTTTAAATTTAAATCCCCCCCTTTTCTCCCAATTTTGTATTAAAATTTTTCTGTAGTGTAGCAGTTCCCACCTGCTCCCGCCCCATGCACGCGCCCGCCCGCCGCCCCCGTGCACACGCGCTCATCCGTGCGCGCCCCCGGACACTGCCGCCTCCTATCCCGCCCCCCTCCACATCACAGGCCCTTTGCAGGCCGCCCACCCGCCTCCCTGCCTTGCTCCCACCCACCAACGACGCTCCTGTGCAGAGAGGGCCACAGAGTGACTCACTCTGCATCGGAGGCTTGTAAAGGGGTATTGCAGGATGCCTCCATATCGAGGCATCACTGCAATACCCTCAGAGGTGCTGGAAGCGATCGCAATCGCTTCCAGCACTCTGTTAGACAACTGACGTACCAGTTACGTCTATTGTCATTAACTGCTTGTTAATGCATGATGTACCTGGTACGTCAGTTGTCATTAAGGGGTTAATGTACACTACTGTTACACCAGATATGAGTTGCACTGGTGTGACACTGTGCCCTGGCAGGCCCTGAAATGCACACACGTGAAGGAAACTGACTGCTATTATTTCACAGTCAAATTTCTAGTTTTTTTTTTAATGTACACTACTGTTACACCAGATATGAGTTGCACTGGTGTGACACTGTGCCCTGACAGGCCCTGAAACGCACACGTGTGAAGGAAACTGACTGCTATTATTTCACAGTCAAATTTCTAGTTTTTTTTTTTAATGTACACTACTGTTACACCAGATATGAGTTGCACTGGTGTGACACTGTGCCCTGGCAGGCCCTGAAACGCACACGTGTGAAGGAAACTGACTGCTATTATTTCACAGTCAAAAAAGTGTTGTTTTTTTTAAATGTACACTACTGTTACACCAGATATGAGTTGCACTGGTGTGACACTGTGCCCTGGCAGGCCCTGAAACGCACATGTGTGAAGGAAACTGACTGTTATTATTTCACAGTCAAAAAAGTTTTGTTTTTTTAAATGTACACTACTGTTACACCAGATATGAGTGGTGGCACTGGGCAAGTGGGCACAGTATACGCTGTGAGCCTGACACAAACGCTGGCAGGCAGACAACTGCAATTAGATTACACAGGAAAAAAAAAAAAGAAGCAGACTGATGTTCTAGCCCTAAAAATGGCTTTTTGGGGTGCTGTCCTTACAGCAGAGATCAGATGAGTTCTTCAGGACTGTAATGGACACTGAATACACTAGGCTAGCTATCGATTTCCCTATTAAATCAGCAGCAGCTACACTGTCCCTCCTCTCACTTAGAATGCAGCTTCCGAATGAATCTAAAATGGATGCTGTCCAGGAGGTGGGAGGGTCTGGGTGGGAGGGTCTGCTGCTGATTGGCTGGAATGTGTCTGCTGACTGTGAGGTACAGGGTCAAAGTTTACTCAATGATGATGAATAGGGGGCGGACCGAACATATGTTCGCCCACCGTGGCGAACGTGAACAAGCTATGTTCGCCGGGAACTATTCGCCGGAGAACTATTCGGGACATCACTAACGCACATATTATACTCCTTTGCAGACAAATAAATGGTCATATAACATATACCTTTGAACCTTTATAACTGTTTTTTATTAATATTTACATGAATCATTTTTTATCAGATAGTATTTATATGGGTGTAACAGTTTATTTTAACATACTTATGTTGTGTTTGGTGCAATTGTTTTTATCACTAACCATTCACACAAGGTCTTCAGTCGAGCTAAACCGCTGCGCATAAAATTTGATAGTTCTTGAGCAAACGCGTTTACATACAAATTATGATACGCGCACAAATTAACATACCTACAATATTCTGCTATTGTGTTCATTCTAACGTTAGCTCGCCACTTGTAATCTAGCCCAAAATGTTTTAAAGAAACCGTTTCCATTGATTGTTTCACCCATCTTTTTCTAGCATTTAGTTAGCTGGAATTTCTTAAATTAGCAGTATATAGTTGTGCCCCAATACATGATAGTTCACACATCAAAAGAGAACCACTAACAGGGCAGAAATTTAAAGTTTCATGACTCAGATAAAGCATGCATTTAAAAAAAAGTAAATGTTCCAATAAACTTCCATTATCAAAACATGCACATTTTTTTATATGCACACTTTCTGAAGCTCCTTTTCCTATTGAGTCTGGGCAAAAGTGCATAGAATAAACATACATGAATTTTGTGATCGGCTGATGGCTGTCACATGATACATGGGAAGGGATATTGGAACAGCTTTAAAAGTTGGCAGAAAGTTTTTCTTTGCACATAACCGGAGGGATCCACAGCCCGGTAGGCACTGCCTACAACTTCAGCTGCCGGAGGGTCGGGGCTCCGCTCCGGCGACTGAACAGAGCCGCGAACACTACATAGAAGATTTAGAAGGTGGTGGGACATAAAGCGGCGTCCACAACTGAAATTATTAAGGAGAGGTGAACAGGATCGCCGAAAATAGAAAGCGGCCGCCATTACTATCAGAAAGAAAGCCACGCAAGCAGCCGACAGGAGCCAACGCTGCAAGGAGGTAACAATTTATCACTTCAAGGCACATATATAAATTCGATAGGCTTGGGACTTTAATTGATAAATAAAAGCCTATAGTCATTAAGCCCTGAGAGGGTTTGGGGGCCACCTCACACACATAAAAAAATAGACAGCACTTAGCGGGAAAAGACGCCATATTGAGATCCAGAGCCCTTATCCCCACAGCAATTTCTCAGCTGCCATCTACGCTTACCAGTGAAAATCCCCAGCGTAGAAACACTCAGCTTCACAAACAAACTACAAAGGCAACCAATATAATTTAAAGACTCACAGCTCCTTCCTCAATCGGTCTTTATAAGAGACACCAAGTAACCCTCCTGGGCCCCAGGAGGCAGCACGAGCCGCAATTTGGGAAGTGTCACTGGAGCTTTAGAACACAGAGGAAGGTCACAATATAAGCCTACCATTTGTAACTTTGAGAGAATAGGAAGATTCACTTTATTCTGTCTGGGATGCAGTAACACCAACACCCAGTAAAAGACATAATGACTATTTGTATATATTGCGCACTTCCAGGATATGTAATTACGTCTGAAGGTAGCTGTTTAAAGGGTGATTGCACTGCTAAATAGAAGATTCAGCTCCTCTATTCCACATCAGGAAAAATAAATAAGGCTCCTGTCTCAGATCCACGGTAGCAAACTGCGGGCTCTGAGATACAAGCAGGCCTTCACAAGCTGAATGACCTATCCATTATTAAACAACCTAGGGGGAATGAAGATTTGTGGGTAGTTGTGCTAATAAGAAATATGCCCACTTAGGTCCTACATGTTGGTGCACAAGGTGTTAAATATGCTTTAATATACAGCGACTCACTGACAGCAACATAAGATAACTCATCAGTTCTTGTCTTAATGGCATGTTAGAGTCACCCGGTACTTGGACAAGCGACACTACTAGCAACCATTTACTCCCATACAATGAAAGGAAAAACACAATCAGTCAAAGATTGTCTATCCAAGGCCCAAGCGAAAAAGAAGTCTATGATTCAAAACAAAGGTATTACTCAAGAGGGAGACATGTCTGATCATGTACTAGACACCAGTTCTGAAGAGCCACCACAACCCTCAACTAATACCCTGGTCCAGCAAATTAAAGAAGTATTCCAGATAGAATTAAAAGCGGCAATACAAGATATCAGAAACGATATAAAAGAAATTGGCCAGAGAACCTCTGAGCTGGAGGACAAAGTAACGGAAATTATTGAAGAAATCCCAATCATACAGAATTCTGTGCAGACTCAACATGATAAAATAGAGCAAATAGAATCCCAACTCGAAGACCTGGAAAATAGATCTAGGAGGTCTAATGTCAGAATCAGAAATCTACCTGAGACATATGATAAGCTTAATGAGGTCCTACTCAGAATCTTGCGACGGCTACTACCAGAAGTGGAGGAGAATATGTTCATAACTGACAGAATCCATAGAGCCTTGAACAAACCTAATATTCCAAATACACCTAGGGATGTGATCCTTAAGTTCCACTACTACACTACCAAAGAGCAACTCCTTCAGGTCACCAGAACTCAACAACACATAGAATTTGAGGGACACCAACTTCAATTTTTTGCTGATTTGTCTCCCATCACACTACGTAAGAGAAGGGAACTCAAGCCAATCACCATGGCTCTCACGAAAGCAAGAATTAGATACAGGTGGTCCTTCCCATTCAGACTTGTGTTTTTGTTTAATAAATCCACCTACTCCTGCACCTCCGTTGAGGAGGGAACAGACTTACTTCGACGATTACAACTTAGGGAAGAGGACTCTTCCATGCCATTGCCGCCTAGGACGCCAAGGAAACAGATACAACAAATGTGGAACAGAGTTCCTAGAGGTCCAAACCCACACAACAGGCCTGATGATACTTTGAGCACAGAACCAACCCATCAATCGCAGGCTACAGCTAACCGATAAAAGATTCTGCCTCAGGTGCTTCTTAGAGACTGTAAGCTGGACACTAGTGAGTGTCATGTGTTCCGCCCCACGCTGCAGAACTTATGAGAGACATCTTAGATTTGAGAGTCCGTGATCTATCTATAAACTGTATGACTAATGTCTTCATGGTCAAACAGCTGCCCAGCAGAGAGGCAGCTTCCTTAGATTTATAGTTCTGTTTAGCTTAGTTTATTTACACTAGTTTATTTACACTAGTTCAGTTTAATGTGGAGTGGCACAGTAACCCTATCACTGGCAACAGGCGGCCCCTTCTGGTCCCACTAAAATACATCCATGCCGCATCCATTTGCTATTAGTTAATTCAGTTAGTCACCAATAGTACAGTTAGTTTGTAAACCAAGGCGAGCATAGGCTCACATATTGTTACCTGCCTATTTTAATAGACTTTATCTAAATTAATCTAGTCTGTTGCTCTTGTTCCATATAGAACTAATTCATTTGTCGCTGTTAATGATATTGTTCATACACCTTGTAGCCAATGTTCATATATATAGGGAAACTAAGTATCTCGCACCGATACTAATGTTTGTATTTGTACGTAATGTTTTGTTCACAGTTTATATTTTTCTCTTTTCTTCAGTTCTTTTCTATCCTTCTTTGAGCACCTGGGGGACCGTGTCTACGAGACAAAGATGGTGGTATAATGCACTAATACTACAAGGTAGGAGCGGGACGTCTCACAGACAGCATTTGATCTGGCCTTTTCATGTCACTATTAGATTACATATTAGCTTAACAATCCTACTACATAATGTCAATTAACATACTATCCCATAATGTATGAGGGCTTCACTCACACGTCAAAAGAAAAAAAGCCATTGCAGAATACAAAAGCAAACAGGCACATATTATACTGTTACAGGAAACCCACTTTACTTCCACACAAAACCCAAAATACTGGGACAAAGCCTTCCCGATACAATACCACTCATTCGGTCAAAAGAAAAAGAGAGGAGTCTCTATTATTCTGCATGCATCCCTAAACTTTCAGGAAGAAGAAGTAATTACAGATCCTGAGGGTAGATTTATAATACTTAGGGGGAGAATTCATGGGAACTCAATAGTATTGGGAAACATATATGCCCCGAACGATAATCAGGGTCATTTCGTAGCTAAAATCAGTAAACTCTTAACTTCATGGAAAAAACATAAAATTATTCTTGGGGGGGACTTTAATCTCACACTAAATGACAGGTTGGACAGATCCCCTATCACAGGGCTGTCCTCAAAAAAAATATTGAGCGATTTTATCCTAGATCACAACCTGTTAGACGCTTGGAGAATTCATAATTTAGGGGTTAGGAACTACACATACTATTCTGCAGCCCACAATTCTTTCTCCAGAATTGATTATATTTTTGCTAGTCAGATCCTATGTCCACTGATAACCTATGCAAATATAGCGCAAACCAGCTGGTCCGACCACTCTATTGTGGAAATGTCAGTTAAAGGTCTGTTCGACCCCTCTAGAGACAGATCTTGGTCCTTGGACCCTTCACTCTTAAAGGACCAGTCAACACATTAGATTTGCATAATCAACAAATGCAAGATAACAAGACAATGCAATAGCACTTAGGGCTCCATGTACTAAGAGGCGGGCGGACAGCTTCTTAACTCGCAAAGCTGTCCGCCCGCCTCCGCTACACACGGGCAGCGGATCTATTGATCCGCTTGCCCGTATGTATCATTACACACTCAGCGGAGTGTGTAATGCCCGCCCCTTCAGTCGCGCGGCCAATCACGCGACTGAAGGGGCTGTCAATCACCGAGAGCGAGCGAGCTCTCGGTGATTCTGCTTCGCCACCTAAGAGGTGGCGTAGGGTGTAGGAAGCAGCGGTCTAATGACCGCTGCTTCTTACATTGCGGGAAGCAGGCTCGCATATGCGAACCTGCCCCGCAAAGGCTCCGGAGCAGCTTTCGCTGCTTCGTACATGGAGCCCTTAGTCTGAACTTCAAATGAGTAGTAAATTTTTTTATAACAAATTTTAAAGTTATGTATATTTCCACTCCCCTTGTACCATGTGATAGCAATTAGCCAATCACAAATGCATATACGTATAGTCTGTGAATTCTTGCACATGCTCAGTAGGATCTGATGACTCAAAAATTGTAAATATAAAAGACTGTGCACATTTTGTTTTAATGGAAGTAAATTGGAAAGTTGTTTAAAATTACATGCTGTATCTGAATCATGAAAATGTAATTTAACCTGACTGTCCCTTTAAGGAATGAAATCATATGTCAAAAACTCACCCAACAAATTAGCCACTTTTGGACAGATAACAAAAATTCAACTCCGAACCCTCTATATATTTGAGGTGCATTTAAAGCCTTCCTTAGAGGTGTATTAATTCAAGAGAAAGCAAACCTAATTAAGCAGAAAAAACAAATAATTGTAGAGAGGAAACAAGAGCGCGAGGAGCTCAATATACAAGTAATAGCGGATAGAAACCCCAACTTAATTAAATTAATTGCATCCAAAAAGACAGAATTAAATAAACTACTTGATGAAGAAGCGATAGCAAATCTGAGGATGGTTGATGCTCAGTATTTTATATATGCAAATAAACCTGACCGAAGCTTGCCAGAAAAATTAGAAATATTACTAGATCATCTTCCATTCCTCAGATACAGACTACATCAGGTTCCATAATTAATGATCCCCAGCGCATTGCCAACTCTTTTGCGGACTTTTACCAGTCTCTATACCAATTACCAAAGAGCCATACAGAATCTAGAAGTAATAAAATACGGGAGTTTCTGAAAGAGTGCCATTTACCCACCCTTGAATCAACAGCTTTAGATCAGTTGAATGCTCCCATTACGACCCAGGAAATCCTTATAGCTATCAAACAACTTAAAAGCAACAAAGCTCCTGGGCCTGATGGATATTCAGGTAGCTTCTACAAAAAATTTTCGATAGACTTAGTCCCCCACTTAGCGGAGATGTTTAACTATATAATGCGGGGGGGCACAATCCCGAATGATCTATTAACAGCCAGAATTTGCGTGGTTCCTAAACCGGGGAAAGATAAGTTCCACTGTAAAAATTATAGACCAATATCACTCATAAACTTAGACCTCAAACTCCTTACTAAAATTATGGCCACAAGACTGAACTCACATATATCCAAGCTAATAATAAATGACCAGGTGGGATTTATTATGGGGAGGGAGGCTCCTGACAACGTGCGTAGGGTTATTGATCTTATCAGTTTTGCAACAAACGAAAAAGTGCCTTCTCTGTTCCTCTCTTTGGATGCAGAGAAGGCCTTTGATAGGATTCATTGGGACTATATGCTTGAGACTCTCTCGCAGTTCAGCATATCGGGCTATTCAAGCCATATACACCAGTCCGACGGCATATCTTAGGGTAGCAGGATACCAATCTAAAAGAATACATATTCATAATGGCACCAGGCAGGGTTGTCCCCTGTCGCCCTTGCTCTTTGCTATATGTATTGAGCCTTTAGCAGCAAGCATTAGAAGCCAGAGTAATATAGCTGGAATAATGGTAGGCAAAACAGAACACAAACTCTCGTTGTTTGCCGATGACATCATATTAACAATAAGTAAACCCCTGCTGTCCCTCCCAATCCTGTACAACCTCCTATCTCACTTTGGCACTCTGTCAGGATACAAAATTAATAATGACAAGTGTGAAGCCATTGAGGTGCACCTTCCTCCCCATACCAAAAAGTTATTGGAGATAAATTTTGACTTCAAATGGGCCACCAAAGCAATTAAATATCTAGGAGTCTTAATTCCTTATAACCTTGACGACTTATACAAACTCAACTACCCCCCTTTATACAAATACCTGCATAAAGAAATGAAGATATGGAGCACATATAAAATTTCATTCTATGGAAAGATGGTAGTCAGTAAGATGGTGATACTTCCAAAACTATTATATCTCTTTAGATCATTGCCTATAGATATCCCCTCAAAAGATCTTAAGAGAATCCAAAAACAGATGTTGGAATTTATTTGGGCTAATAAAAAAGCGAGAATAAACAGGAAGACCTTATTGATGCCTAAAACTGAAGGGGGGTTGGGAGTCCCTGACTTACAAACTTATTTTAAGGCCGCTAGGCTAGCCCAAACAGCACTCCTACACAATTCTAAGAGTGACTTAGCATGGGTTCAGATAGAGAGTGACATGTTAAATTTACACCCGGTTTATCAGATTTTCTGGACCTCAAAAAAAGACAGACCAGACTCATGGAAAAGATTTATATCCATTGCGCATACGATAGGGATCTGGGATAGGCTACAAAATAAGTATAAACTAATTCCTGTGGGCTCACCTCTCACACCATTATCCCTATTTCTAGACAAACACAACAACAAAGATAAAATTGGCACGATTTGGGCTAACAAAGGCCTATATAGGATAGCTGACACATCCTGTAACTCTGAGACGATCTCGTTCCAACAGTATAACTCTCTTCCACCCTCTACACCACACTCCTGGTTTCATTACTTTCAATTAAAAGCTAAGATAGAGGAAGCACATAGATTACGAGATCCAAACAGCACCACCCTGTATGAGAAACTCTGCAGTTCTACCTCTAGGACTAGAGGTACTATCTCTAGCCTATATCAGTTTTTGTTCACTAAACAGAGATCAGAGAAACCATACTACATTAAAAAATGGGAAAAAGAGGCTAACCTTTCTTGGGACTTAACAGAATGGGCAAACATAATCCAAAAAGGTTTAGCCTGCTCCATTAGCGCAAATCTAAAGGAGAACTATATTAAGGTAGCATACAGATGGTACAATTACCCAGGTAGATTCAAACATCTCCAATCAGAAACAGAGTTAGAAGGTCTACCTCGGTGTTACCGTGGCTGCCCATCAGAGGGCACATATACCCACATGTGGTGGGAGTGTCCTGAAAGTGCTAGAATTTGGGAGGCGACTTCGGATTTATTGAGTAAGATTTTTAATAGGCAGATTACATTAAATATGGAGCAGGCTCTCTTACATTCCCCTGTTGCAGGACTTCACAAACACTCCTTAAAACTAGTGAATATTATCTGTACGGCTGCTAGAACGGTAATTGCGAAATATTGGAAAACAACTGTACCCCATTACGATATCATATTAAATAAAATCAGATTCTATCACCAGATGGAAAGCATAGCATCTACTTTACTAGATAAAAGACAGGAATTTCTGCAGATATGGGAGGAGTGGACAGTATGGGAAGATACAGTCAGAATGCAAACCAGAAGATCCTTAGACATTAGAATCAATTAAGAAACCAGGTTCTCTAGGAAAACTACCCCACAGGTGCTCAAACTCCTCTTACTCCTTTCTCTCCCTCTTTTCTTCTCCTCTTCTCCAGAGGTCCTCTTTTTACTACGTTTCCTCTTCTTTATATTATAAATGCAATTGATCGTTAAGGAAGTCTTTTCATGTTCATCATAAGAAGTCAGAGGGCCAATATGTATTACCCCTAAGTACCAATATTATATGCAGTACCACCATCTCATATCTGTTATGTGGTGAGCGTTTAATATGTATTGTTCAGTTATGTGATGTATTCTAACTATATTCTGCAAATGTTTTGTTTGGCAAATGTTGAGACTTCTTTGACAATAAAAAATATTTACAATTAAAAGTTGGCAGAAAATATTCCACTGCTCATTTTAAAATTTAAAGTACGTTTTTTTCTAACCCGCTCTCCCCATTGATGTCTATGGAGAAAGCGTGCACAAGCACATCAAAACAGTGCTTGTATTTTTTGCGGTATGGAGCGCAACGCAACCATATTGCGCGCACAAGCCGGTTGTTTCACAACTTGTAATGGCAGCGCTATGGAGGGTGAAATAACGCAACTTTTGTTGCATTCATTGAAAACGATCTAACATGCATAACTCGTAATCTACCTGATTGAAAATAAAGTACTTTTTATTATTAAATATATATTTCTTTATAAATGTGATACTGTTAATGTAAAAATAAATATTTATCTATAGGAATAGATATACTGAATAGGTAGATACAGAATTATTTATAGAAATATGCATTTAAAATAAAAATTACATTATTCTGTATGTGAAGATAGGAATAGATATAAAGGTATAGGTATATATATATATATATATATATATATATATATATATATATATATATATATATATATATATATATATATATATGTATGCCACCTTTAACAGCATTTAACCAGAAATTAACTACTGAAAGCTAAGTATTGCCGAAAGTATACTCATTGCTTTCTTTTAATATGTTTTCAATAAAGAGTTATCTAGTTTCACAGCATTCCAGTGTCCTTTGTTTTTTCAGCACTAATAGGTATATTTGGCATTCTCCCTGGTGCAAAAAAAATCACTCCAGAGTAAACCCTATGGTGGGGTTCTTTATGTAGTTCTGTGCTATACTATTAATAAATAATAACAATTAAAAAAATATTAATAATAAAAATTAAAGGTACAGTCTACACCAGAATTGTTATTGTTTAAAAAGATAGATAATCCCTTTATTACCCATTCCCTAGTTTTGCACAACCAACACAGTTATATTAATATACTTTTTACCTCTGTGATTACCTTGTATCTAACCCTTTACAAACTGCCCCCTTATTTCACTTCTTGTGACAGACATCTATTTTAGCCAATCAGAGCTGGCTCACCTGAACTCCACCTGCTTGAGCACAGTGTTATCTATATGACACACATGAACTAACACCCTCTAGTGGGGAAAAACTGTCAAAATGCCATGAGAGAAGAGGCGGCCTTCAAGGGCTTAGAAATTAGCACATGAACCTCCTAGGTTTAACTTTCAACTAAGAATACCAATAGAACAAAGCAAAATTGGTGATAGAAGTAAATTGAAAAATTGTTTTAAATTACATGCCCTATCTGAATCATGAAAGTTTATTTTGGACTAGACTGTCCCTTTAACAATATTGTTTACTTCAGGTCTTAAAAAAGCACTCTATTTTAGCGTGGTGTTTTGAATAGTACTCAAGAGCAACACTTAACTCATAATAGCTAACAGCACTCCTTGCTCTATCCATTAAAAGATTACGGTGCTCTAAAAATGTTTTGGCTGTGTTATAGGGACTACTTGAAAACTGTTATTGTTTAAAAAGATAGATAAATCCCTTTATTGCCCATTCCTTAGTTTTGCATAATTAACACTGTTATATTAATACATTTTTTACCTCTGTGATTACCTTGTATCTAAGCCTCTGCAGACGGAACCCTTATCTCAGTGCTTTTTACAAGCTTGCATTTTAGCCAATGAGTGTTGGTTCCTGCATAACTCCACAGGAGTGAGCACAATGTTATCTATATGACACACATGAACTATCACTGTCTGGCTGTACAAAGCAAATAAATGCACTGAGTTAAGCGATAGTCTGCAGGGGCTTAGAAACAGGCACATTTAGAGTTTATATAGTATATTAATATAACAATGTTGGTTGTGCTAAGCTAGGGAGTGGGTAGTAAAGGCATTATCTATCCTTTTAAACAATAAAACAATCAATGAATACTGTCCCCTTAAAATCCTTTAGTGAAAGGGAAAGTCTAGACAAAATGAAAATTCATGATTCAGATTAAGCATGCAGTGTTAAACAACTTTCCAATTTACTTTTGCTTTGCTTTGTTCACTTTGCATTCTTTGTTGAAAGCTAAACCTAGGTAGGTTCAGATGCTAATTTCTAAGCCCTTGAAGGCCACCTCTTAATGCAATGCATTTGGACATTTTTTCACAACTAGACAGTGCTAGTTCATGTGTGCCATATGCATAACATTGTACTCATTCCCGTGGAGTAACTTAGGAGTCAGCACTGATTGGCTAAATTGCAAGTCTGTAAAAAGAACTGAAATAAGGGGACAGTCTGCAGAGGCTTAGATTCAAGGTAATCACAGAGGTAAAAAAGTGTATTAATATAACTGTGTTAGTTTTGCATAACTGTGGAATGGGTTATAAAGGGATTATCTATATTTTTAAACAATAACAATTCTGGAGTAGACTGACCCTTTTAAGCTATTTAACCAACACTTATATTAAATTGTGCTTACTTTTTCTTACATAATTAGGACAATTTTGCAGAGGTTTATCATCTTGTTAAAAATGTAATCTTAAAAAAAATGTATGTACTAGCTTGTTGGCTTAGTGCGACTGAAACCCTTGCGTAAAGGGTAGTGCATTAATAAAAGTTGCATAAAACACAACATAAATACATTCAAAATTACAGTTACACTCCTAAAAACACTATTTTATATGAATGTGTGTGTTTGTGTGTGTACAGATATATTTATGGGTATTACTGTATATTTACTGAACATATTTCACATTCCAATGTTCTTTAAATACAGGATAATGTAACAGTTATTGCAATATATATTTATATATATATATATATATATATATATATATATATATATATATATATAAAGTAATTTTTATTTTAAATGCATATTTCTATAAATAATTCTGTATATACCTATTCAGTATATCTATTTCAATAGATAAATATCTATTTTTACATTAACAGTATCACATTTATAAAGAAATATATATTTAATAATAAAAAGTACTTTATTTTCAATCAGGTAGATTACGCGTTATGCGCGTTAGAGGGTTTTCAATGAACGCAACAAAAGTTGCGTTATTTCACCCTCCATAGCGCTGCAATTACAAGTTTTGAAACAACCGGCTTGTGCGTGCAATATGTTTGCGTTGAGCTCCATACCGCACAAAATACAAGCACTGTTTTGATGTGCTCGTGCACGCTTTCCCCATAGACATCAATGGGGTGAGCGGGTTAGAAAAAAACATCTGGGATTGTGGAAAGAAAAGCTCCGTAACACCGCCTCATTGATGCCTATGGGGAAAAAAACAGGTACGTTTAAACCTAACACCCTAACATAAACCCCACGTCTAAACACCCCTAATCTGCCGCCCCCGACATTGCCAATGCCTACATAATGTTACTAACCCCTAATTTGCGCTCCCGATATTGCCGTCACAGAAATAAAAATATTAACCCCTAATTTGCTGCTCCCGATATTGCCGCCACTATACTAAAGTTATTAACCCATATTCCCCTGCACCCCAACATCGCCACCACTAAATAAAGTTATTAAGCCATAACCTCTGGCCTCCCGTATCACTACCACTTAGTAAACCTATTAACCCCTAAATTGCCAGCCCCCCACATCGCAACAGCCTAAATTAAAATATATTAACCCCTAAACCTAACCCTAACTGTAACCCTAACACCCCCTAACTTTAACATAATTAAAATAGAGCTAAATTAAAGTTAAAATTATTAACTAAATAATACCTATTTAAAACTAAATACATACTTACCTGTGAAATAAAACCTAAGCTAGCTACAATATAACTAATAGTTATATTGTAGCTAGCTTAGGTTTTATTTTTATTTCACAGGTAAGTTGGTATTTAGTTTAACTAGGTAGACTAGTTAGTAAATCGTTATTAACTATTTACTAACTACCTAGTTAAAATACATACAAACTTACCTGTGAAATAAATCCTAAGCTACCTTACACTAAAACCTAACATTACAAAAAATAAAAAAACACTAAAATTACAAAAAATAAAAAAACCTACCATTACAAAAAAAAAACGAAATTATCCAAAACAATAAAAAATATTCCTATTCCTATTCCCTGTTGTGGGCCCTTAAAAGGGCCTTTTGTAGGGCATTGCCCTAAAGATATCAGCTCTTTTTCTACAAAAGAAAAACAAACACCCCTAACAGTATACAAATCTCCCCCCCCCGAAACCCACAAAATAAAAATAAAGTAAAACCTACTCTACCCATTGCCCTGAAAAGGGCATTTGTATGGGCATTGCCCTTAACCCCTTAACGACCGAGGACGTGCAGGGTACGTCCTCAAAAAAAAGGCAGTTAATGCCTGAGAACGTACCCTGCACGTCCTCGGTTTGGAAAGCAGCTGGAAGCGATCCTGCTCGCTTCCAGCTGCTTTCCGGTTATTGCAGTGATGCCTCGATATGGAGGCATCCAGCAATAACTTTTTTAAGCCATCCGGTGCAGAGAGAGCCACTCTGTGGCCCTCTCTGCACCGGAGATCGGTGGTTCCCTGCGTTGGTGGGTGGGAGCCGGACCGGGAGGCGGGTGGCGGCCATCGATGGCCCTGGTTATGTGTAGGGGGGGCGGGATCGTGGGCGGGGATGAGCGGGGGCGCGCATGGGCGCGCGCGTGCACGGGGGGGGGGGGGGGCGGGCGCGTGCACGGGGAGGGAGCGGGTGGGAACCGCTACACTACAGAAAATGTGTTAGCAAAAATGTTTAAATGCCCTAATATTTGTTAAAAAAAAAAAGATCAGCAAGGTGGTGGGGGTTTGTCTGTGTGGGGGGGGAAGCTACACTACAGAAAAAAGACAAATAAATATAAAAAAGCCCTTTTTTTTTGCAAACTGGGTACTGGCAGACAGCTGCCAGTACCCAAGATGGCCCCCAATGAGGCAGAGGGGATGGTCAGAGAGCGGTTTTGGGGGGGATCAGGGAGGTTGGGGGCTAAGGGGGGGATCCTACACCCTAGCATATGTAAATATGCTAAAAAAAATTATTTATTTTTTAAAAAACCCTTTTATTTTAGTACTGGCAGACTTTCTGCCAGTACTTAAGATGGCGGGGACAATTGTGGGGTGGGGGAGGGAAGGGAGCTGTTTGGGAGGGATCAGGGGGTGGGATGTGTCAGGTGGGAGGCTGATCTCTACACTAAAGCTAAAATTAATCCTGCAAGCTCCCTACAAACTCCCTAATTAACCCCTTCACTGGTAGCCAGAATACACGTGTGAGGCGCAGCAGGATTTAGCGGCCTTCTAATTACCAGAAAGCAACACCAAAGTCATATATGTCTGCTATTTCTGAACAAAGGGGATCCCAGACAAGTATTTACAACCATTTGTGCCATAATTGCACAAGCTGTTTGTAAATTATTTCAGTGAGAAACCTAAAATTGTGAAAAATTTAACTTTTTTTTCAATTTGATCGCATTTGGCGGTGAAATGGTGGCATGAAATATACCAAAATGTGCCTAGATCAATACTTGGGGTTGTCTACTATACTACACTAAAGCTAAAATTAACCCTACAAGCTCCCTAAAAGCTCCCTAATTAACCCCTTAACTGCTGGGCATAATACACTTGTGGTGCGCAGTGGCATTTAGCGGCCTTCTAATTACCAAAAAGCAACGCCAAAGCCATATATGTCTGCTATTTCTGAACAAAGGGGATCCCAGAGAAGAATTTACAACCATTTATGCCATAATTGCACAAGTTGTTTGTAAATAATTTCAGTGAGAAACCAAAAGTTTGTGAAAAAATTTGTGAAAAAGTGAACGATTTTTTGTATTTGATCGCATTTGGCGGTGAAATGGTGGTATGAAATATACCAAAATTGGCCTAGATCAATACTTTGGGATGTCTACTAAAAAAAATATATATACATGTCAAGGGATATTCAGGGATTCCTGAAAGATATTAGTGTTCTAATGTAACTAGCGCTAATTTTGGAAAAAAGTGGTTTGGAAATAGCAAAGTGCTACTTGTATTTATGGCCCTATAACTTGCACAAAAAGCAAAGAACATGTAAACATTGGGTATTTCTAAACTCAGGACAAAATTTTGAAACTATTTAGCATGGGTGTTTTTTGGTGGTTGTAGATATGTAACAGATTTTGGGGGTCAAAGTTAGAAAAAGTGTGTTTTTTTTCCATTTTTCCTCATATTTTATATTTTTTTTTATAGTAAATTATAAGATATGATGAAAATAATGGTATCTTTAGAAAGTCCATTTAGTGGCGAGAAAAACGGTATATAATATGTGTGGGTACAGTAAATGAGTAAGAGGAAAATTACAGCTAAACACAAACACCGCAAAAATGTAAAAATAGCCTTGGTCCCAAACGGACAGAAAATGGAAAAGTGCTGTGGTCATTAAGGGGTTAAAAGGGCATTCAGCTCTTTTGCTGCCCAATAAAAATAAAAAATGTCTATTCTAAAAAGAGAAACCCACCCCAAAACGGAAAAAAAATTACACAAAATAACAAACGAATTATCCAAAATAATAACAATTATTCCTATTCTATACCCATTTTTTAAAAAAACACCCCAAAATAAAAGAAAGCTGATCTATAATAAACTACCAATAGCCCTTAAAAAGGCCTTTTGTAGGGCATTGCCCTAAGTTAAACAGCTCTTTTACCTTAAAGAAAATACAAAGACCCACTAACATTACAAACCCCCACCCCCCCAAACCCACAAAATAAAAAAAACTATCTAAAAAAACTAATCTACCCATTGCCCTGAAAAGGGCATTTAGCTATTTTAAGAAATGCCCAACCCTTAATCTAAAAAAAACACACCCAAAAAACCTTAAAAAAAAAGCTAACGCTAACCCCTCTTTAGGTACTCACAGTTGTTGAAGTCCCGCTTGAACGATTTTCATCCCAGCTGCTCCATCTTCATCCAGGCAGCTCCATCTTCATCCATCGCAGGACCGGCATCTTCTTCATCCCTGCGGAAACGGAGTGGCGATGCACAGAGGTCCAGGCCGAAGTCCGGGAGGAGGTCCAGGCGGAGATCCATCGATCTGATGTGGAGGTCCTCTTCATGTAATCGTCCGCTGCACACTGAGGATTGAAATGCAAGGTACCCCTTTTATACTGGGGGTACCATTGCATTCCTATTGGCTGAAAAACATTGAATCAGACAATAGGAATTAGGGCTCCTAAAATCCTATTTGCTGTTCAAATCAGCCAATAGGATTTAAGCAGCTCTCATTCTATTGGCTGATTAGAATCAGCCAATATAATGAAAGCTGCTTAAATCCTATTTTTATTTCATAGGTAAGTTTGTATTTATTTTAGTTATTAACTATTTACTAATTACCTAGTTAAAATAAATACAAACTTACCTGAGAAATAAAACCTATGCTACCTAACACTAAAACCTAACATTACAAAAAAAACCACTAACATTACAAAAAAAAATAAAAAAATCTACCATTAAAAAAAAAAAAAAATTATCCAAAACAATAAAAAATATTCCTATTCTAATACCCTTATAAAAAAACAAAAAAAAAACACACCCAAAAATAGAAAACCCTAATCTATAATAAACTACCAAGGGCCCTTAAAATGGCCTGTTGTGGGCCCTTAAAAGGGCCTTTTGTAGGGCATTGCCCTAAAGATATCAGCTCTTTTTCTACAAAAGAAAAACAAACACACCCTAACAGTATACAAACCCCCAACCCCTAAACCTACAAAATAAAAATAAATTAAAACCTAATCTATCCATTGCCCTGGAAAGGGCATTTGTATGGGCATTGTCCTTAAAAGGGCATTCAGCTCTTTTGCTGCCCATTAAAAATAAAAAATTGCTATTGTAAAAGAAAAACCCACCCAAAACGAAAAAAAAAAAAAATTACACAAAATAACAAACAAATTATCCAAAATAATAACAATTATTCCTATTCTAATACCCATTTAAAAAAAAAAATACCCCAAAATAAAAGAAACCTAATCTATAATAAACTACCAATAGCTCTTAAAATGGCCTTTTGTAGGGCATTGCCCTAAGTTAAACAGCTCTTTTACCTGAAAAAAAATAGAAAGACCCACTAACATTAAAAACCCCACCCCCCAAAGCCACAAAATAAAAAAACTATCTAAAAAAACCTAATCTAGCCATTGCCCTGAAAAGAGTATTTGTATGGGCATTGCCCTTAAAATGGCATTAAGCTCTTTCACATTGCCCTGAAAAGGGCATTTAGCTCTTTTAAGAAATACCCAACCCCTAATCTAAAAAAAAAACCCACCCAAAAAACCTTAAACAAACCTAGCACTAACCTCTCTTTAGGTACTTACAGTTGTTGAAGTCCCACTTGAACAATCTTCATCCCGGCGGCTCCATTTTCATCCAGGCAGCTCCATCTTCATCCATCGCAGGACCGGCATCTTTAGAGCTGCTAAAATCCTATTGGCTGTTCAAATCAGCCAATAGGATTTAAGCAGCTCTCATTCTATTGGCTGATTCGAATCAGCCAATAGAATGAGAGCTGATAAAATCCTATTAGCTGATTTGAGCAGCCAGTAGGATTTTAGCAGCCAAAATTCCTATTGGCTGATTCAATTTTAAGCCAATAGGAATGCAATGGTACCCCCAGTATAAAAGGGGTATCTTGCCTTGCAATCCTCAGTGTGTGGCGTACGATCACATGAAGAGGACCTCCACGTCAGATCGATGGACCTCCGCCTGGTCCTCTGCCTTGGACAACTGCCTGGACCTCCGCCTTGCACCTCCGCCTGGATCTTTGCCTTGGACCTCCGCCTCTAACTCAACCTTGGACCTCCGCCGTGACCTCCACCTTGGACATTCGCCTGGATCTCCACCTCCGCGCACCAACCGCTCTGCCTCCGCAGGGATGAAGAAGATGCTGGTACCGCAATGGATGAAGATGGAGCCACCTGGAAGAAGACATCTCGCCGCCTGGATGTTCGGACTTCAGAAACTGTAAGTGGATCTTCGGGGGTTAGTGTTAGGATTTTTTAAACTTTTTTGGATGTTTTTTTCTTTAGTGTTTGGGATTTTATTAAAAGAGCTAAATGCCCTTTTCATGGCAATGCAAAAGAGCTAATTGCCCTTTTAAGGGTAATGCCCATACAAATGCCCTTTTCAGGGCAATGGGTAGCTTAGGTTTTTGTTAGAGTTAGGTTTTTTTTATTTTAGGGGGTTGGTTGGGTGGTGGGTTTTACTGTTGGGGGGTCTTTGTATTTGTTTTACAGGTAAAAGAGCTGTTTATCTCAGGGCAATGCCCGAAAAAAGGCCCTTTTAAAGGTTTTTTATAGGGCTATTAGATTAGGTGTAATTCTTTTTTA
Source organism: Bombina bombina (assembly GCF_027579735.1). Taxonomy (NCBI): domain Eukaryota; kingdom Metazoa; phylum Chordata; class Amphibia; order Anura; family Bombinatoridae; genus Bombina; species Bombina bombina. Next base: position 1,011,332,795 of record NC_069502.1, read on the forward strand.
TTTTGATAATTTCATTTGTTATTTTTAGTGTTTGTTATTTTTTGTAATTTTGTATTTTTTATTTTGCATTTTTTGTAATTAGATAGTTTGTAATTTTTATTGT